>NW_006768786.1:368517-465568 GCF_000204055.1 Melampsora larici-populina 98AG31
TTTGGCACAAGGGTGATGGTGTGAGTCTTCTCTTGAAGAGATGAGCGTTGAGTGGGCCAAAACATGCTCTTAGTTGAAAGATTGCCTCTGCCCTACCTTTTTCAAGTTCATTCAATCCCTTTGCAGCTTGGGTGTCGCCGTGAAGAGGATGTTACCTGGTTCGAAAGGAAAGTTTTCAATCTTAAAGTTGCCTAATTGTTCAGTTTTGATGATTGCGATACATGATTCTCCAAAGCTGGACGGATGAATATTATAAAAGTGCGAGCTTTGTAGAGCACGAGTGTACTCAGTAATAGATAAGAGGACACGAGTGGGAAGCAAAGTGAAGTACCTAGTGGTACGAAAAGAACAAACACGAGATAAGAATGGATGAGGAAATAGAAAACAGCGTAAGAGAGCACATTCTTATATAGTGTAGTATTCGTAACACCATGGTACAATCAGTAAGCAAAAATAGATTAAAAGAAGGAAGCAAAAGAAGTTACATCATAGTGATAATTAATACTGATGTCATGACTAGAAGAAGAAAAATTAATTATCTCAATAAATATCACCTTCTTTCAGTGGGTTCCACCCTGTCCCACTCTAGCTCTTAACTTTACAACCAACCCCCTTCGCTTCCACTCAACTTATGCATATAGTGATTAGTCACGCAGGTTGAAGAATGATGCATAAAGGGTTGAGCTTACAATACATCAGCCCTGCAAGCCTCATTGATTGATCCAGCTCCGATATCCTCCAATATTCATCAAGTGTTTTCAACACTTTTCAACATCGTTGAGCATTCACGGATCTACAGTTTTAACTTTTAACATTTAAGAAACTTCCTCAACCTTCGATCGGTTTTCTTTCAATAGATAGCCGGACGGATCTCAATTACATACAATAGATTTCGCGAGTTATCAATTTGATCAAAACAATTTGTTGGTGGATTGTCATCAACTTTTCAGCTTGGATATGAACGATAACTTTCATCAATTTTGTATTCACTTGTACAATCTTTTACTTGGTTCTCTTCAAAACCGACAGGTCTTTCAAAACATGACAAAGCGATCCGACATGCTTGCATCCGTCTTCTTTCTAGTTTGGTACAATTGTTTCAGAGCGGTCTCGGGAGGAAATTTAAATTTGAACTTTACAAGCCTATGTAAGTGATCCTGATACATGACAGCCTTGGAATGAAGCTGATTGGTTTGATTGACCTGTGTGATCAGATCCGGAAAATGGAGCTGTTCTTCCAAGTACTGGGATGATGTACTATAGTGCTTGTTATAGAGCAACGGTGGTGAAATTTGATTCAAAGCAACAAACTTTCAAAGAAATCACTATCCCCTCTGTCACTGGTCAACCCAACACTCACGTCTCAGGTATTGAAGCCGACAGATCACGTGCTTTGATTTGGGCTGTTGTGGATGCTGCTTCCGCCTTTGACACAAATGGAGGGTAAGCTGAGGTCTCTCATCATAAATCAAATCTCACTTGATTCAATTTAAAGGATCTTGTAAATTGAAGTTGAAGTGGATGATGATTTGTTGATAGTCAACTTTCAGGTCCAGCTGGACTCGTTGGGATTGACACAAATGATAAAATTCTTTATAACGTCGATTTGAACCCTGCTCTCAAAGAGGTTCAACGCTTGAACGGTGGTGTAGAAGTGGGTGGGGCACAAGATGCGGTATGTCCACTATCTTTTCTTTGAATCATAAATTTTTAGAAACAACCCTTTGCAAACTCGAGCCTTGAAGTATTGACATTTATCTTGCTAATCTTTCTTTAGACAACTGATAATGATGGAAATGTATACGTACCCGTTGCTTTTGGTAAGCATTTGTTTCCAATCTAATTTCAAAAGACGGAGAAGTTATCCACCTTCCCAAAAAATTTGTATAAATATCACAATCTAAAAGTTGAGGTTTTATTTCAGGTCAAGCGATCTTGAAATTCGATCCCAAGACTCAAAAAACTTCAGTCTTTTACTTCAAAATGAATCCAAAACCACATGATATAGGTTATACTGGTATCGAATTCGTAAACTCCAAAACCTTGATCCTTTGGAATAATGTAAACAGAAGGATAGAGGTAATTCAATTGATTTCCATCTGCTCAGAACGTTTCAATGTTTTGATTCACCAAGTTTGAACTTCTTGACAATTTATGTAGACGATTGATATCACTTCACGCAAGATTAAAGCATCTGTTCCAAAAGGTGCTCATCTACCTAAGCCAACCGTGGTAGATGCCATCTATATTCCTAGCTTTAGTAAAGGTACTTGTTTACTCCTCAACAACGTCGTAGAAAATCAAGTAGAAGTAAGTCATCATGCCCCTCCGTTAAAAAATGCGCTAAATGAACCTCTCTATCCTTTGCTTGGTCCTAGGTCATGAAAACACGCAATAATTGGAAATCGGTTATTCATACCGCTTCTATCAGCACTAAAGAATTTGATGGAATTTCCACTTTCACGTATGAGATTGATGACAGAATGTATTTTGGCTCATCAGCAAGTTCAAGGCTTCATTTTGTCCAAATCTTTCTCACCTTGAATGATTTAGGTCCTAACCCTCCATGCATTTTTTGTGCGCTTTAAAAACAGTACTTTAGCGATGACCACTCGCACACTCGAAGTTTTTTCCCTCAAGGTGATATAACTGATGCAGTTATCAAAGCCTGCGCTTAAGATGACTGGTCAAATTTGGTCTATATAAATGAACATTAGATTCCAATTGCATCAAGTCAATTTTGCTTTGAGTTGAATGTCCAAGATGAACACCACTGATTGCTTTACTTGAAATAGGAAGTAGGTGTATGTTTTTGTTGTTTGAATTTCAATCTCAATCATCCCGTACCTCTACACTTTTGACAAAAAAGTCCAAATTAATATGATCTATATTCCAACAACATCTATCAATTTGCTTGTAGCATCTTCACTAAACAATCATTTAATTTATTGAATTCTTGGGTATCAATTGTCCCTATCCTTTGTACCATGGGCAAGATGTATCGGTAAAAGAAACTGCTCTTATCTGGCCATGTAAATCTTCACCTCTGAATAAAGAAAGATCATCAAACAAGAATAGTGACATCCTACTAGTCTCCAAGGTTTGGAGATTTGAGGGAGATGAGGATATGCTGGACTTGGGATTGTAGTAAACAGCTATGATGTCATGGCTGCTGACCAGCCGAATAAATGCACAGTATCGGACTAATCCCATAGACCAATCATCCAAACTGCTGGTGAAACTGTTCATGGTTTGGATTTGATATTTATATGACCAGTTGGATTAATCTATCATCAATCGATTGATAGAAACTGGTTTACTTTTCAAGTGAATCTTTTTAAAGAAATAGAAAAACAAGATATCGATCAATCAAATTCAGTAGAAAAACTAATCAAGAACAAAAACCGATTTCATTGACTTCAAACAAAAAACCACAAAAAAAAAACCAAACTTAATCAAGAACAATGATCCAAGAAAAAACACACACACACAATGAATTTAATCCACAAATAAACTAAAACAATCATCCTCAAACCATTTCTTTGCAAAGTTCATTCCACTTTCACTAGGTTGACTAAATCCAATCAATCTTAATCTATCTAATCGATTGGTGATCTTCAAATTATAAATAAATGTTTCACTTAATACATTCATTAATCTTTTGGCTAATCCAAAGTTTCTAAATTGAGGTGAAGTCCAAATTCGATGTATGCCAATTAAAGCTTGATGTGGTTCAGGACTAAGGAAAGAAAAAAAAACATACCAAATCATATCGATCAATTAATTTTCATCTGTTTGGTTTATAGAGAAGAGATTTGATCAACTTACGAGCAATAGATTGTAGTTGTCTCTTGATCAACAAACTTGATTAACTCTGTATCTTTTTCCTTTCCTTTCCCATTAGCTAGATTATCAATCTTGACTTGATCATCATCTTTAATAATCTTATATGCTCTCTCAATCCTTTTAGCAATACAAACCGATCTAACAATCAAAGATTTTGTCCTTTTAGTTTTCTTCTTTTGACTTTCGATTCCCTCTTTCTTTCTCTTTTGGGTTTCATTAGATTCACCTAGATATAGGTACATAAAAGAGTCTTGAAGTTCTTCTGGACTAAGTGAATGTGATCCTAGACTGATTTCCAAGATTTCTAAAATTTGTTCGACTTTGGTTTTGATTGGTTTATGTTTCTTTAACCAATTTGAATCTAAACTTAATTTTATAATCTCTTCTCTACCACTTGATTCTGTGTCTTCATTCATCATGTCTTGTCTCCAAACTACTTTATACATTGGATCATGGTCGTCAGTTTCAAATCCCCATTCGATACCGCCGACTACTCTTTTATGATGTCGAGCGTGAATCGCAAGATCTTCTTCGACTCCTAAAACATATGACATTCCACACTCTTTACATACTTGAGTTGTAGGTCGATTGGAGATATCTAATTTGAGCTGTGATAGAGCTGGTCGATTAGATTTGACTGTCATCAACTTCTTAGACTTGCCTTGAGCGGATCTATGCGATGAGGAAGGCTGGTCCTCAGATCGATGATTGTTGGGCGACGCTGAGCGAGATCGGGGTCTTTTAGCTTTAGGTGCTGTTATAGACGAGAAAAACGATCGAATATCATGACCAGTCGAAGACACTTTGGATTTCGAAGTAGAAGCTTTGAGACCCGTTTTGAATTTTGATGAAGAACCTTTGATACTGAGATCTCTCTGTGTTTTCGTTGCTGATCGGTCATTGATCTCGAGAGGGATAGTAGCTGGCTGAGAAGTATTGGTTTGAAGATCTGATGAGAAATAATTCAATTCATCCGATACAGGAACACTTTCATTAACAGAAACAAGATCAAGTGGTGTAGAGATCGGTGAAGAAGTTGAAGGTATTGTAGGAGGTGGTGAGCTACGTATGTCATCAAATGAGATTGTTCGATCGGGTAGCGAAGCATCCAAAATCATTCTTGGAGGTGGGGACGGGCTTGAGATAAGTGATTGAGAACTCGAATCTCGAATCGGAGTCAAACCAGAAGCCATAGGATGTGAAGTGTTTTCAAGGCAAGTTTGATATCCGGTGTGCTTCAACGAAACAAGAGAACGAGGTGTGGTATATTGACGTAAAGTAGACTTTGTTCGAGCGTATGGTTTTTGATGTTTCGATTTTGGAGTAGGAGAACTATTCATCTGTGAGCTTATAGGAAAGGTTGAATTCAAGCAAACATCTTGACTAGCTTGTAGTGATAATAAAGAATTGGATATTGGTTTAGATTGAGGTTTGTCTTTGTTTGTTGGCTTAAACGATGGTATGACAACCTGAGGAATTAACTTCTTTGATCTCGATACGTTTTGTGGATGATGAGATAGAGATGGAGATGTTTCAAGATTTGATGGGTTGATTATATTTGAAATCTTGTTTTCTCGACGAGGTACTGGAGGTATCACTACGCGTGGAACATACGAGCTAGATGTAAGCTGATGTTTTGATTGAGATGGATCGGTTCGGCTGGGATTATCAAATAGCAAAGGGGTGTGTTCAGGTTCAAGTTCAAAATCGATGTGGCTACAATGTAAAACAAGAATAGGGAAAGATCGATACTTACAGGTTAGTTTGTTGCGAATTGACCATTTTGAATTTGATGGAATGACAACAGATGTGTTTGTGGTTTCGAATGGATCTTGATGTGATATATAATCTAGAGTATATTTAGAGTGATGAATGATAATCAAGGAAGTTGAGGAAGATTGGATTGAGAAGGTCTTGATTTGAATGAAGCTTGGGAAAGTTAATAATGTTGGGGTTCCGTTCAAGTTTAAATGGATGCTGAGCTGAGCGCTGAGCGCCCTTGTGCCTTGAAAATCTGTACCTGTAACTAGCTACATACGCGACTGGACGCGACTAATCTCAACACGTGATCATCACACTATCATTTGCATGTCAGCTACGGGGAAAGACCCGCATGACACCTTCCCCACAACTGATCACAGCCTTTACCATCTGTCTTTACATCTCATTCTCCAAACGATACTGGGACCCCTTTAATTAATCTTTTCAACCAAAAGAAAGAAAGATTCGGCGTGTTTATCTCCATAACTTCATCGCGATTGAATTAGTCAGAATCTTTGTTGAACTCGCAAGTGAAATATTGATTCATTCAAACACTCAGTTTTCTATTGATAAATTTATGTTTTGGAATTGGACCAACACCCTGAAAAGGGCAGCCAGAGCCTAGAGGTACCTCAAAACAGGGCAAATTAATTTCCAAGAAATCAGTCATCAAATTGAATGTATTATGGAAAAAGGCCGGTCAAATATGTTGATGACATGTAACACACAAATCCTTGAAAAGAAAGAGCCAAATAACACCAGGATTACGACCCAGAGAACCTGTAGGTCAGCGTAATTGTGATGTGGTTGAGATTGTGTTATGACTCTCCAGTCACATCTTCAATAGCTTTGAACCACACAAATCTTTGGTCAGCAGTCTGATAGCCTCTTAAGACAGGATCTCCAATCTGACTGATGGTACATTTGATTGATGTATGCAATACATATGATAGGATCACATGAATCAATTTACCATCTTTTGACAGAGCCTTTGGTGGCTCCAGAGTCCAATCAGATACATATCACAAACAGAAGACAAAAATGTCAAACCACAGGGGCCAATATTGATGCTCAGATACATGTGAAAATTGTACACTTTCCTGAATTCTCAAAAAGAAATCTCTTTCAGATTCCTTCAATTGACAATCTTGGTAGTGCTCAGCTGATCAGGCTGTTTTGCTCAAAAATTTATGTACATTGCTGAAGAATCCTGATTTCCATCTTGGATGAGCATTCTTTGAGCTCAGTCTCTCGGATGAGTACTCAGAATCAGTTCATGAGTCACTGCATACTCAGGACAGCTCAGCAACCATTCCAAAATCACAGATCAGCAGGCTCAAAGGCATGCTGCTGACAATCAGCTGAGGAATGGAGATGAGGCATGAGCAGATGGGCCAGCCCTCCCTCAGGCTTCTTTGCTAAGGAATGATGTCTGAGGAAGGCCTAGTTCATCTGCTCAGTTCTTGTTTATCATGTAACCAGCTGACAAACAAGAAGAAACCAGGAAGAAAAGGCAAAGAATTTGGAAGTAAAATTGAACAAATGTTAGAAAAAAGGAAATTTCAATGCTCACCCCAATGTGAGCATCTATTTTTCTGTGAATGGAATTTCACATCTTTGAACCATTGTAACCTCCAAAAGCTGCCATGTTGATAAACTTAGCAAAGTCCCACGCTTGCGCATCCTCGCGAGGCATTGAGCGAGGGACTTATGCCAAACTTGCACAAACTCCTTACTCAGGGTTGGAGGCTTTTGCAGGAGAGCGCCTTAAAAGGCCTCTACAGCTTTTCCCTTCAAGCAATGGTCCCCTGGACCAAAGGAAAAGGTTGTTCGCCATTCTTTTGCACACATTGTACATGTTTTTTTTCCCGAGGAAGTTGCTCCCCTCCTTTCTTTAAATTGTCTCAAAGTTTCTAAAAATTTGTATGTAGATGTAACATGTGTGAGCTGTATGTAGGTAGACTGCGGAGGAGAAAACACGACAAAACTTGTGCCAAAACTGTATATGCTTTAGGAATTAATCCTTGCCTCATCTATAGAAGACGGGTGCTAGTCAGTACTTTGATGAAGCCAGTATCTTAAGAACAGCTGTGGTCTTGGCTAATCCTTGGGATCTTTATCATGGTAATCTTCATTTAGAATCTAATTTTATTCAACAAATTTATTCTTGTGTACTTGCTTTTAGTCTAAGGTAAAGTAGATCTTCAATTCTTTTTTCTTTGAGTTTTTTATCTTTTATAAAAAAACTTTAAAGAAATTGATATCCAGATCTGATGGGTTTCAAAACCAAATCGTTTGCTTTCTTTTTCTTCCACAGATCAATGTTTAAATGTCATAAAGATTGTTTTTTAACTGCTAACCAATCTAATGACCCATCAATGAAAGTAGATGTCGACTTACTATTCTCTGATCCATATCAAACCCAATACGATTTTTGTGACTTGAGTGTTATGTTACTTGGACAAAATAGAAAAAACAAAAGATACTTAACACTCGCAGCAGTGACACTACAATGCTACATGTTACAGGTGAAAGTTTTTTAGAAACTTTGAGACGATTTAAAGAAAGGAGGGGAGCAACTTCCTCGGAAAAAAAAAACATGTACAATGTGTGCAAAAGAATGGCGAGCAACCTTTTCCTTTGGTCCAGAGAACCATTGCTTGAAGGGAAAAGCTGTAGAGGCCTTTTAAGGCGCTCTCCTGCAAAAGCCTCCAACCCTGAGTAAGGAGTTTGTGCAAGTTTGGCATAAGTCCCTTGCTCGACGCCTTGCGAGGATGCGCAAGCGTGGGACTTTGATAAGTTTACCATGTTGAGCTCATGATGAGCTCAATGTATACAGGTCTTTGAGAGGATGATCTAGGATTACATCAATTGAATTTGATGACATGATTGATACCCTTGAACCCTGGAAGTTACAGAAAATACTACCTAGTTCTGAGCTATCTGACACACAGGCAATAAACGGTGTTTTAAATCTGCTGAATGAGCTGCTAATCTATTGACCACAGCATTCAATTTCACAAAGCCTGACTAACTTAATCCTCTATTGAATTTGCGTCCAGCATCTTGAATCCTGCTGTCCATATACTCTTTGTGTTGTGTGTGATTGGCTTGATCCAAAGAACTTGGGCCTGTAGTCACATTCCTGTTGCAGAACATGGATAAAACCAGAATGCACAGTTCTTAATTTTTCAGAGATATCCCACAAGTTCAACTGTGTGTTTTGATATTTGTGATACAAGATTACAAAGGAAGTGAGAGAATCTTACAAGGTGACCCTTGAATATCAAAATTTTCAAATAACTGAATGTGACTGTCCTTTCTTCTTCTCATAGCATCAAGAGTTTGTTCAAAAATGTATTTTGATTCTCTTCCAATCATATCTTAACCCTTATGATCACATATACTCCTAATTGTCTTGGTTCACATGCATAAAACATTTCATAGCTGACCACATTTACAAGCACCAACTTGTAATACAAGAAGCCAGTTGAAACGTGCAAAGACCTGACTTCATCTTCAGATTATGAAGTATTGGCCAAACACAGAGATTATCATCAAATGAACCCACAAGGATGTGGTTTAATCCTTCCTTGGAGCACACAACACCTTAGGTAATTGTTAGCATATATGGAAGGGACATAGGTTGTGGTTGTGGGGCATCATGCTGAATTCTCAATTTAACCTTCTGGGTGTTCTGAATAGGCTTCTGTAGGATTTGTGTGCATGTTCAATGTAGAGTCAGCTGCATGGCAGCTCATCTTGCTTGATTGTAGCCCTGGCATGGACCACCAACTTTTCAACCACCATCAGGTAAGACAAAACATTTGGTTATCCTTAACAAGCTGTAATTTCCTCACATGGCTTGTGGTGGTCCTGCTTCAGATGAAGCTATCTCGCTTTACCTGTCTGATTGGATACATTACATTTGATATCATCACTTCTACCTTGACTCTGCTTCCAATTTCCAGCAGTCTTGCCAGCCAATTGAGCCACAGGCTAAAGTAAGATATGTCCCCTCCCAAATCTGACCCTAAGCTGGTGTGTACCATAATCAAGCTTATCATATTCTCTTGATCAAGTCTTCATCTTGAAGATCTTAGCACAACCAATGCCCTTACTTTTTTGTTTAACAAATCAACCATAAAAATGCTATACTACCAAAAGATTCAAAGTTGACTCAAATTTTAAGAATCAAGATTGAAGAAGTCTAAACTGACCAGCTTTGAACCAAACTTAACAAATCACCACAACTCATCTTCTTTTCTGATATGTTTTTTTGAAAGGTAATTGAAGTTCTTAAATCAATGAAATGAAGATTATCCAACTTTCTTCTTAAGATTGATTATGAATTGTTTTCTTATTGCTTTGCCCTTGACCAAAAAGGTTAAAAGGCTACAAACTCATTAAAAGATAATAATCACATGTTTCTTTTCAGACAAGGTCTTTTCTCTATTCCATCATATGAGATAAAGACTGCAACTTGTAGAAAAAAGAAAACCCACCCAAACCCCAAAAAGAGATACCAAACTGTTTTTTTCTTAATACAATCTAATCAGTTGATTTTGTTTTTTTAACTTGTTTTGATTTTCTTACATTTGCAATTATGATTTTGCTAATAGTGAAAAGAAAAGATGCTACAAAACCAACAAAATTAGATGATGATAATGATGATGAAAAAACCAGTCTTCATTTACAATCAATATACCAAAAGATGAATAGAGTTAAGGAGTATAAAATATGGATTAAAGAGTAAAAAAAGATATGATAGTGTGAGACAGATAAATACATGTTTGCTGCTTAGATAAGGATTAATCATTCTACAATCAAAACATCAATGAATTATCTATAACCAGGTGGAGGTGTAAGAGATGTGTCTGGGCCATTGTAATCTGTTGTGGTTTGATGTACACCGGGTGGTGGTAAAGGGGCTTGAGTGGGTACTGAAGGTAACGGCCTTCGAGGTGAAGTACCAGTAGAGACCCCTCCATATGCGTCATCTGCTTCTGCTTCTTCGTACCTCATCTGACCTCTTGCAACTGAAGTTGGTGGATGATTAGAATAGGCTGTTGGTTGTGGTGGTTGTGGGGCTTCTACTCGGTTAGAGTTAAAGTCATCTGCTATTCGATCAGGTTCTTCAACATATGGCCCAGAATGTGTAAAGTGTCCATCTCCCTGCTCTGGTTGACCGTAATCTTGATCATCATGACGGGGTTGCTGATTGATGAAATTCCCATGACTTGGTTCATCATAGCTTGCCCAACGGTGTCCTTCTCCAGGTAAAGGTAGCCCTCGTGATTGGTTGTCAGCCTGGGGAGGCATGTACTCAATCGTAGGCGCATGAGTAGTATAATGATCGTTTGGTGTGGGTTGATAAGATCGGTTGTCAGCCTCAGGTTGCATGCCATTCCACATCATATGATCTGGCATAGCGTGAGGTACGACTGTCCGGCTTGGTGAGCGAGAGTGGGAGTATGATGGGTGCCTGGATGGATTTTCGTAATAACCTGATTGCTCTGAGTTTTGTCTATGAACAGCAGCCATTCGCGCATCCATCTCGTGAGGTGGGGTGTAGTATGGCGAGGGAATATGAAGCTGTTGTCCGTAAGGTGTTTGAAGATTTTGGCGAGGTGGATGAGATTGCTGAGGCTGGGAATAACTAGCTTGAGAGTAAAGTGAGGCATGTGAACCAGGTTCACCGTAACGAGGTTCTGGATACGAACCAGGTGGAGCATAACGAGATTCTGAAGGTCGCCGACCATAACCAACGCCAACTCCTGTAAGAGAGGTAGGAGATGCATATGGACCGACAGATGCTCTAGGAGCAAGTAAAGCATGATGATCTGAATAAGTTTCGTCGTCTACATTGAATCGGTTCAAAGGTATCTCTTCGTGTCTAACATGCTCATTTCCATACTCGGCAAACGCAGGAAGACCAGCAGTAGGTGGGTTGAGTCGAATCTTTTGTTCGCGTGCCTTTTCAGCTTCGGTAGCATCGTATCTCATTTGATCCGCGAAAGCTTGATCCGCGATCGGTCGAAGTTGATCGGCCTCACGTTGATGACGTCGTCTCTTTCTAATCAGACATCGTCCAACGCAGAAGAAACAACTACTGGAAGCCAATGCTACCCAAGCTGCGAGTGTAAGCCAAACGTTCAGACCGAGTTGAGCATTTGTACCGACCGCATTGGTGGCAGCTTCTACAATCTTTGATTTGGCGATAGAGAATGCAACGATATCGAAAACGAAAGCGATCAGAGCTACAGTGGTAGCGAGCGAGGCGAAGAAAGAAGTCCAACATGTCCTCGAGAACTCGCGTATGTGTGAAAGTAAGCCAAAGATGACAGCTAAGACAGCCAACCCGGCAGCTAAAGTAAGAACATTTTGATAAACAGATCAGATTCAATGGCCAATCGAAAGCCATTCAAGATGAGTAAGGAATGTTTCCAAATCGGAACTGACCGATAGGATGAAGAATGAGAACGTAGGTCAAGTTCTTCAGTACAGTACTTGAAATGCCTAGATTTGTGTCTTGTGGTAAAGATAAAAGTGAATTGGGATCTGAAACGATTAGGGAATGAATGATCAGTCAATGACGACACTTAAGAATGATGAGGATCTTACCAAGTGCATATCCAAGGGTAACAGGTGAACAAGCATCTTGAGATCCTAAAACGATACAATAACCAAAGACACCAAGTTTAATGTTACCTTTAAGAGTAACAGATGAGACTGTAGCTTCAACATCAGCTGAAAGGAAGTAAAAGTCTTTAAGGATTGGAGTTGAGATTGAGACTAGAACGAGTAAGACAGCAGCAGCTAAGACGACCAAAGTACCAGGAGTTTGAGGTCCGAACATGGTCGTATTTCAAGTTTGAGCTTGAATGAAATTTGAATGTAAGAGTCAGATGAAGACAGGAATTAAGGAAATGGTCTTTTTGAAAATGGAAATAAACAAATTGGTGAATCGAGTTTGAAACAACATCAACTGGATTCTTGGATAGTCACGAAGAAGAAGAAGAACAACAACAACAACAACAACATCCAAAAGTGTACAGCCCACTCAAGAGTCAAATCTTAAAACAGCAGTACATATCAATCTAAACGCATGGTAACCACACAGCCAACTCTTCATCGACTTCAGTCCAGTCTGGTTTCTCTATGTATCAACATCAAGACACTCAACTAAACACGGTAGAACTCATATCATCATCTTGAGATAATTGGAATACATTCAAACAAGATCACATCCCAAAATCATTCAGTACAGATGAATAAAGAAAACAGATGAAGTCCAACACCGAATAACAGCGAGTCAATCGATGTTTAATCCTGTTTACATATCATGGCGATCATTGTTTGACATCGCATTCTTCAAAACAGCTGTTTTCCATCTTATCACCACTCATCAAGAATTCATCAAAATATAATCGTAATGCCTCACTGACCCTTCAGTAAATGAAACAACCAAATGTGAATATTAAAAACTTGAGAAATCAACAGTTTCGCGCATTTTCAAAATACGCTCTTGGTGAGATTGGCTCGAGATGTATAGGAAGATAAGGCGAGGATTGCAAGAGTCGGTTTATAATTTACGAACAAGGTTTAGGATATCTATCTGTTTGCTGTTGGTACATATATAGAGGAGCTGTGAAGACTTGCGAACAGCGCTGTGATCAGTCCTGTCGAAGCGGGTGAAGACTAACTTAACCCAAGTCCGATCGTGCAAAAGCTCACGGTAACCCGAAGCCGAGGCACGAGGGACTTGCACATTAAACGACATCTCT
This sequence comes from Melampsora larici-populina 98AG31, assembly GCF_000204055.1. NCBI lineage: Eukaryota > Fungi > Basidiomycota > Pucciniomycetes > Pucciniales > Melampsoraceae > Melampsora > Melampsora laricis-populina. The sequence continues at coordinate 381,912 of NW_006768786.1, forward strand.
GGCGTGACCAATAGCCCCAAAAAGTGAAATCTGGGTCACTTTTGGTTACAATCCATCCTATCTCATTCAATATTACTTTGATCTTATTTCTGAAACTGGCTGGTATGAGTTCAGTATCTTGTACTTAACTTCTATTAGAAAAAAAGAGAATCAAAATGTGCCAGCTCACAAGAATCCAGCTGGGAAACGAGTAACAAGTTTGTTCAAAGACATTACAGGGAGTCAATTGACCATGTTTCAAGCCTTTCTGAGGTCACGCATAAAAATCTTAGGGGTTGAAATTTCAAATCTCAAAAGAAGGAGCCTCAATGAATCAACATGATCATGAGCTCTATCGAGTTCTGAAGGAAATGGCCTCTTCAGAATCTCGACAGAGCTCATCTGACTGTTTTTTTGGAAAAAACCCACTTGTGACTCGTGGTGGAAAAGCGAAGTGAAAAAACACCCATCAAAAGGAGGCTATTAGTCATGCAACAATTTTTGTTTAATGTGCAACCCCCCTGTGCCAGGGGCGGACAAGTCCAAGAAAAATCACCTGGCACAGTGGGCTTGTTGTTAAGATAGGGTGAAGATGATGAAAGCTGGTCAAAAATCTAACTTTAAGAGCACCCACTACATATGCACCATGTAAATATCCGTGTGGCACGTCGACGTGCACACACGGAGAGTTTTGAAATAAAACTCCAAGTCTTTTGGTCAAATTTAGACTGAGATTGTTGTTGAGCACCCTTTGTGCTTTGTGATTTGTTCAAAGGATTTGCAGAATCCTTTGTTGTCAGCAGGGGTCAACTGACTTTCAACCTCCCAGGTGATAAGGGGAAGATGTGCTTGTTGTGGCACCTCTTTGATGGGTTGTTACAGGGTCTAAGGAAAGTCTTTTGTGTGTGCACGTCAACGTGCTACAAGGATATTTACATGGTGATGGTTGCGGTAAAGAGGTGATTTATCGTAACTTTACCGCTAAATTTCACACAGGTCCACTATGGGCCTGTTTTACACTTGCAGTCCCTACAACTGCATCAAATTTTGCATTGCGCGTGCTCAGATCTACGCAAGCCTACGACTTGATTTATTGTAGGATAATCGGTTGTCAACTGCCTTTTCCAAAACTTAAAACCTCAAACCTCAAACCCCAAACTCTGTTGAAATACAATCAAGACAGGTTGATTAGGGTAGAGTGGTGTTATGGTTTCTTTCGAGTGTTGTCTAATATCAGAAGTGAAGTTGTTATCTTATCGCTCATCTTTCCCATTGAATATTAGAGTTGAGCAACCCCAAACAGTTTGTGTAGTCGCTGCTTAGATATATAGTTGTGTTCTCTGTTCGTCTTACTCTCTTTTCCTCATCTGTTGGAAAGAGAGTAAGTACCTCAATACCTTTCTCACTTTAGATCATTTCACTGATAACTATTGATGTTAGAATTCCGGTAGATCAACTTCATCACGAGCTTCATAAAGCTTACAATCTTTTTCTCACTTTTCCTTTAACGTTCCCTCCATAAAACTTAGGTACTTTATTATCTTACTTAATTCTTGTTTACCGTCGATTGTGGTGTTTATCTTTTCCTCTTTTATTGTGTGCAGGTTAGTTTTCCCAGGTCTGCATACCTGTGTGTTGGAGAAGGGTGCTAAACGTTGAGCACTACATTGTTAGGTTAGTTAGAAATAAAATCTCATCTGTTGGAAAGAGAAATTCCGGTAGATCAACTTCATCACGAGCTTCATAAAGCTTACAATCTTTTTCTCACTTTTCCTTTAACGTTCCCTCCATAAAACTTAGGTTAGTTTTCCCAGGTCTGCACACCTGTGTGTTGGAGAAGGGTGCTAAACGTTGAGCACTACATTGTTAGGTTAGTTTTCCCAGGTCTGCATACCTGTGTGTTGGAGAAGGGTGCTAAACGTTGAGCACTACATTGTTAGGTACCGTCATCTCAGCCATTTACAAACTCCACAATTCAAAGCTTCAAATCTCAACGTTCAAACCTCAACACTTCAACTTCAATGTTCAAACTTCCAAATCATCCTACAAAGGTGACTTTAAACTAATCCAAATGTTGATTTATTTACATAGTTTCTCAATTCCTATTCTTACTCAATCATTCAAGATATGTTTGTTGTTTTGATACTATGTAAGAATTCATCTGGATTGAAATTATCATATAGTTTCTGAGCACAGTGAGTGCGGTCTTGATAGGTCTCAATCAATTCAGATGGAAGTGTGAGGAAGTGAAGGTGGTATGTGAGGTTTATCAAACAAGAAGTCAAGACCAGTTGGTCTTATTCTTGTTGTTCCTCTTGTTATTGGAAGACTTCAAAATGTCATCAACTTGTCTTTGCACATTGTGATGATGAGATGATTGATCTTTGGATGAAAATTAGGAGGAATGAGATAATTCATTTCAAGATCATACCACTGTGGATCTGGTTGACTCACAGTGATTTATTGTTGGTAAATCAGATTGTAAAGCAGCCCATAGTGGATTTCATGCGCTTACTAATTTAGTTGTTACACGCATGATTAAATTTCGTGGTCAGGACTGCAAGATTTACAATAAAACACACCCACCATAGTGGGTGCTCTAATAGTAGTTGGGACGCATTTTAACGTAGGGGAATAGGTGAAGAGACACCACAGGAATGAAATAGTCCAAAACCCAATTGAGGGAAGTTGTGGTGTTTGAGTCCGCAACTTCCTTCAACCGCGAATCTTGTTCACAATATGTTCACATTAGGTTCACATGTTACCCTGGAGCTATACCATACACAATATAACACATAGAGCAAGACCTCACCTTGATTTGCTTTGATGCAACCATTCTGCCAGCTCTACCAGTGAGCCTGGAGCCAAATATGTGAATGAGATCCATGATAGCTGATGCTGTGAAAGGGAGTATTGGCTATGTATACATGCTTTATACACACAGCAAATAGACAGGGCAACTCGAGGGGAACCTGTGAACCCATTGTGAACGTATTGTGAACTAAATTCAAGATGATTGAAGGACATTGCAGACTCAGACACCACAACTTTGCTCAATTGGGTTTTGAACTAATTCATTCCTGCGGTGAGAGTGGTCAAGTTGTGAAATAAAGGAATGGCTTACAAAGGTTTCCTTTGCTTTATAAGCTCCTATGACGTGTCGGTTGTGAGCTCTTCTGTATGGTTTTACAGAATCCAATTTTGGTTACATTTGTTAAGAATTGGCTTTCAGCTTTTGCACTCTTTTCCTCCTACCAGTTTATTGTCATCTATCTTGTATCCTCATTTGTTCTATTATCATCAATATTTTCTTATTATCTCTGAAGTTATCCTCATTTGATCTATTATCACCAAGATTTTCTTATTATCTCTGGAGCTTTGGCTCATTTTTTGTATCATAAAACATGAGCAATGCTATTAACAACAACTCAGCTCATTTTGAGAAAATCAATCAGCTGTTACTCAAATATGATAGGGCTGGGGGTAGTGAAAGATACTCCATGTGTGACCTTGGCTCCATTGTTGCGCGTATTTTCTCTGCTTCCAACCCATCCATTCCTATCACTTACTCTGAGGGATAGACTCTTATGGGTATTTTCTCTCACTAGGTTGATTCTTACCTAGTGACATAGTACTTCAGTAGCGTGGCACTTATTAATACTATTATTCAATTAATAATTTCCATTTATATTACTACTGTGTTATCTAAGTGTACGCTTATATATTCTATACAAGTGTTTGGGTGGGGGGTCTTCCTTAATCCTTGTAGCGTAATCAGAACATCTAAATAGTTTAAAGAACACTGTTTGAGTTTTAGAAATACGATATTAGGAAAAGGGAAGTCCCGACACCTAGACGAGACAACACGGTCGACGGGAAGAAAGGAAGGGTGGTGTTAGTGATACACCCCGTACCAAAGTATTCCCGTTACCGGGAAGTCCACAATAGTAAGGGAGGGTGGGAAGGACAGAAAAATTCTAACAGAGTCTATTCTATCTTCTTATTGGAAGTTATAAGTGAGTAAGGATAGGATTCTGTTAGGGAAGAATAGCGCACGGGAGGGAGCAATCACCTGTTAGTTGAAGGCTCTTACTTATATAGCTTTCTATTTGTAATACCGTATCCACAGAATCTCTTTTGGGATTGAAGAACGTCTAATTGGTAATAATGAATACATCTCATTTCTACTTACGTGTTTCATTACTTACTAATCTAGATGTCTACGGTATTTGTTATTGTAGACCTAGGAGTGCGTGCTCATGGACTACGGTAGCTCTCCTTGCGTGCCTCATACGATCACCTACAAAACTTCATTCATCATTTCTCAAACATCACTTGAATTGTGGTTGGCCTGGACAGCGCGGCGGGACACCTTGCTTACCACATTGGTGGTGCCCCCCTCCACCGGGAGAAACACTCTCTTGTATGCCCCTTGTTTTGGATGCTTCTTATCAACTGCTGTCCGACAACATCAATCTTTATCAGATGCCTCCCAACTTGTTCAATTATGACAAGGGAGGTGATGTTGGAACACCACCCCCTCTCCAAACTGCTCCCATTGCTTCCAGTAGCAAACAAGCTGGAACTTATTCTCAACGTTCACATTCTGAGACTCAAAAATCCAGATTGCCCTTCCCCTTGGCAGATAGTATTGGTCCCAGGACATCAAAGAGCCCCAAAAGCTTCTACAGAAGCCCACAACACCATCTTCTTTGGTCAAGTCCTAACAGAGTTGGGCGTTCTTGGGGTTGTTTGAATGAACAACCTCCAAAGCCTCATCAGGCAAAAGAGAGGCAGCAAGCCTTTCAGGATTTTGCTGAGCCGCCTAGAAGCACCTTGCCTCCTAGACTGCTTCCAAAATCCAAAGGGAAAGAGAGGCGTATCTCCATCACACCTCCGCCTTTGTCTCATTACACCTCCGATAATGCGGATGAGGACAACATCTTTTTCCTGGTCCCTGGATCTAAAAAACCGTGGCTGTTTGCTGCTCCTATCGCAGAGTTGGTGGACTCCTCTGTGTCCCTGTTGGCGAAATCTGTTCAACAATTGGACACAATGTGGTAATCTAAACCATTTGAAGCTCAGCATTGATAGCTTTAAATTCCGCCGCTTAACATACTCAAACTCCTTCATCTTTTATGTTTCATTTTATTATTTATTATTTTGTTTTGTTTTTCTCTCTGCTCTGTGGCCTGAACTCTCATCAAGTTCATATCAAGATCTATTTCAAGGCTCAGCATTAATCTGTTCTCAAACTCAATGCTCAAGTGAGACCAAGTTTAAGATCAATTTTTAGTTAATTTGATTATTTTTTTACATTATTGAATTCAATACTACATCAATCAACCTGATCAATATCACAAAAGCTAAATCTAATTTTTATAAAGGAAATTAAATACAAATAAGTTGAAATCAAAATTAAAAGAAAATTGAAAATTCAAAGAGAATCCAATCAAGATTGATCAAAGCGCTCAAGCATATCTGATAAGTATAAAATAAAGAAAACAGAAAAGGGAATTGAATATGAGAAGATTGAGTTAGCAAAATAAGAGAAGAAAAGCAGGAAATGAGGAGTTGAGGAGACAAGGAGATGAGAGGAAGGACTTACACTTGGAGTCAAATTAATAGTACACAATCAAAAAACTGGGATCAGATCAAGATGATGGTGGTTTTGAAAGGGTCAGAGTTAAAATTCTATAATGTAGATAGATTGCTGAGTGAGGAAACACTATCTGTGCGCTGAGCCAAGGATAGTAATAACAGCCAAGTACATAAGTGCCTAAGTGCTAGCAGCGCTATGTAGGTCATAACAGTGGACTTTTTTTGACTCAAAATGACAATTAAAGAGATATAGATGCCCATAAAGTCTATCTGATGAAAGAAGCAGTGAACAAAGAAGTCTAACCTTGAGGAGCCAAATCAGTCATTAAAACCTTGGCTACATTGACTTTATGATTCTGTTGGAATTAATTCATTACAAATTTCATCAACTGATGAATCTTCATCACTAGAGTGTTCTTTACCTGATGGTTGGATTAAAGAAATTGATAGACTAGCAAGAGGATTTCAAGTAAATCAAATCACTCATCAAACAAGCTTTGAGTTTCCTCAAATGGAAGAAATTGATGTAAAACCAATTTTATCTAAATGTATGAAGCAAACACAATTACTTTCTAAAACCTCAATATTACCTCTTTTTCTTGCTGATCTTCATAGAGAAGAAGAACAATAGAAGATGATCAACTACAACCCTGGTCAACGTTCAGTCCATTTTAGGAGATCACAATACACAAGACATTGGTTTGGTAAAATTGAAATGTGACTGCGTTGACGGATCTGTACACCACAGAGGGGTCCTGACGGAATATGCCTAAACTGTCAGCCGTACTGGCCAATGGCCTGCTTACTGGCTGGTTGGTAGGTTTGCACAGGGCGGCCATTGCTCACACTCAAGGCAAGCTAGCAAACCTATGGCAAACCTGGGGCAAACAAGATCCACAATTGACAAAAGTTGTGGACCTAGTCACCACAAATTTGCTCAATTGACAGGGGGAAAAATAGAAGCTCACATAGATGTGAGCAGCGGGTACCTTCCTGATAACTCCAAAAATGTTTCAATTTCCTTCAGATTCTTTCAATTCACCATTTTGGTGGTGCCAACATGCTCAGACTGTAATACTTAGGTATTGCTTGAGTTTGCTAAAGCTTGCTCATCTTCATCTTGGATGAGCATCTCTTGAGCATGGATGAGTGCTCAGGACCCAGCTGACACATCACTGTATACTCAGAATCACCTTCAGAAGGATCCAAAGGATGTCACTCAGTATTGGCTGAGGGGATGCTCAGTTCAGCACAGCTGCTCACCTAGTTTCCAGTGGCATTCCTGGGATCAGAAATATCCAAAAGATGTCACTGAGTATTGGCTGAGGGGCCGCACAGTTCAACTCAGCTGCTCACCTAGTCCTCAGTGCCATTCCTGGGATCAGAATCATCCAAAGGGATGGTTCCCATTGTGTTTTTCACATTTGGTTGGGTCTCTCACCGCTCAATCACATTTGGTCACTTGACTGTGCAGGCTGAGCATTGGAGGGCCTGAGATGACCTGAGCAGATGAGCTAGCCCTCCCTCAAGCTTCTTGGCTAAGGGATAAAGCCTGAGGAAGGCCTAACTCATCTGCTCAGGCCATGCTGACCATTTGATCAGATGATGAGCTGAAAGAAGACTGGAGGAGAATTGGAAGAAAATTGGAAAAAAAACTGGAAAAAGAACTTGGGGAAACCTCCAAACTTTCTCTGCTCACATCTATGTGAGCTTCTATCTTTCCCCCTGTGATTGCAGATTCCCGTGGTGAGAGCCCTTACAATTTGGTTCAGAATGAACCCAGAAACCTGGTGCTCTTCCAGGTATCTGAATGGGATATGTCATGCCACTTTAGGTTTGATTTGAGTACAGTCATTAACCCACAACATAAAAGCTACATAATTGTAGTAGTAAAGAGAAATGAAATAAACCATTTGTAAAAGATCATGGATGTGAAATGAATAACATGTAACTAGAATATTTACTTCAACACAAATATGGTCATTCTAGAGAATTGATAGGCTTATCTTGATAGAGAGTTATGATTTTGCTTATCATGGCCTCTTGAGCAGAAGGTGAGACTGGAAACAGTCTACTCATGGATAGATGGATAAGCACACCAAGAATCACATCATAGGGCTTCACATTCTCAAGGTCCATAGACTTTCTTAGCCTGTGCAGCACTGCCGGCAGCAGCAACATCGGTACAAGGCATAATGCAAGATATAAAATAGAAATCTGGGTGATCTCAACCCCCGGTACTAAAGTCAGTGTCGACCAATAAACCCTGACTTTGTATCTATTCAAATCATTTTTGTGTTTGATGCAATTGAATCTAGAATTGAAATCAGTTGCAATTTTGCAATTTCAAATGGAGATAGGATAGTTTTTAAGTTCTGTTCGAAGAGCTACGTAAACTGAGAAGAACCTTACATTTTTGATAAGAGTGTCGAAAGAATATTCATCAATGTATGAACACAGACAAGCATTTTGTTTTTTCATTGTTTCGTGCCAAAACAATTTGTGTCAGGATCACATTCAAATTGCTAAAGATCTCGTAATCAGTCAAACAGAACTATATTTTGTTTGTTATTGAATCCTAAAAGAAAGAATCAAAAAAATGTCAAGAGTACTTCAAAGACTTAATCTTCGTACATTTATTAAGGAAGATGATCACTTACGTTGAAAAGAAATCACGTCGATGAGGTCGAGGTACTCCTCTACAGGAAGTCAAATCCAAAACGCACAAATTTGGACAATTTTGAATTATGAATTTAAGTCCTTCACCTGCAAGGGTTAAAAAACCCGAAATGGATCATAAGCAAGTGAACATCGTTTTTTGAAAGTAAGAAAAAGTCCGACAAACAAAAAAGGATTTACTTGTGATCTTTGTGTCCTGTAAAAACAAACTTTCTAGAGCTGTACAAGTTGCTATAGCTAATTTTGATTCATCTGATACATCTGTTTTATTTAGTATCAGAGTAGTAAGACGAGGCGATGAGATTGAATCTTCTTGAATCTGACTTTCATCGTCAGAATCTTCAATAGATGCCGAGTCTTCAGAAAAAGGGTTTAAACCCAAATTCAGAGTGTTGTTCCCAAGACGTGTTACGTCACTCAGATCTAATTCGAAACATCTTCTTCCAATCAGTCGTATAAACCGAGCCAACGGATCCTTGTTATTAGAATACATAGAATTTTTAGCAAGATCAATATTTCCACGAAGGTAAATGTTCCTCAAGCCTTCGAGTTTATAGATAGATGGAATTAATTTATTTAGTCTAGCCGAATCCAAAGCCAAAAGATCATCTAGTGGAATGGTAAATCCATTAGGAGGTGGAGGGTTACCCATAAATCCCATCTTAAGTGTATGAAATCTATTCCTAATCTCTTCTGGTTGTGATGCAAATGTATCAAAAAAATCTACTAAACTATCTATAGGTCCTGATGAATGTGCTGTGGAGTGAGACCAAGATAAGATTGAAAGTCCCGAGATGACTAATTTGGTCAGTTTGCATGGACTTAGTGCGAGAGAGGGTAGAGATGAAGTCCCTAAAGAACTATCTACACGAAATAGAGCCATTCGAAGGACATCTAATGCTTCAACTTTTGTATAAGAGATATCAAGCCGTTCGAGCGTAGGAGCGCAAAGGTTTAAGAATCGACCCAATCCAGTAGCTGATACCAAAGTAGATTTCAATTTGAGGTTCTTCAATTTTGAAAGAGGAATATGCCGCGTTTCGTTTGCAAGTTCAGTTGCTTTATCGATAAGTTTAAAAATTTCTTTGTCTTTCTGTGAAATTTGATCGAAATTTTTACAAGACCTCAGCTTGAAAGCTATGAAACATGGTGAATGGTACGATAGCCCACCAATGAGTTCACGTTGGATAACTTCAATGTTTCCAGATTAGGACAACGACCAAGCAGAACAGATAGACCATCTGTGGTGACAGCTGTTAAATTGAGATTGATATATTGCATTCGATCTTCCGATGTTTCCGCCACGGCTTTTACTACTTCGTCTCCTAACTTAACACAACCGGACAAGTTAAGGTGCTGAAGGTTGGTGAGCTCTCGTAAAGATTTCGCGAGTGACTTTCCATCTAAATCAGTTTGCTTTGAGAGGTTAATCGTGGTCAAATGTATACAAGTTCGCAGTTCGGTAACAAACTCTCTCGGTATTTTTACAGCGTTGCAAATGAATTCGGTGATATTCGTTCCAAAGAAAAGGTTGATGATGTTTTTGGGTACGAAGGAAGGCACAGAGGGCTGAGTGACGAGATGGAACAGCCGTTGTAATAAGTGAGTTGGTAACTTTTTAATCAGTTCGATATTGGCGTCACATTCATATGTTTTCTGGCCAGTTTTTTTATCTAAGAATAATTCTTGAAAAGACTGTGCAATAGTTAATAGACATAAGCTCGTAAGTCGAGGGATAGCATGGGGCTTTGAAGGATACGGTCTGGTTGAGAGATGATTAACACCTGATTCTAATTGATGTTCAGCTGTTGCCAATCGACCTGATGAATCTTGAAGTGCTAAACGCGTTCGCTTCGAAGCTATTGGACCGTATCCATTGATTGAGAATGCTTTGATGGACCTTTTCTTAGGTGGCATTGTGTGATTGGTAAAGTGTTGGTGTGAATTTAAGTTGCATCCTCGATTGGAAGTTCTTGAACGCAAAAAGATGGTTGAAACTCAATACTTCAAGATAAAACTTTGAACCCTCTCAGACCTCTCAGTCTCAAATATTGAAATACAGCACTTCCCCATTCAGAAAAAAAACAAGCAACCTTCATAATTTTGATTGGCAACGAGAGAAGCAAACAAACTTGGGTCCTTGATTTGCCATCTTCAACCTCCCCAAAAGTATCTTCATACCCAGATTTAGAATGCTTGCAAACAATGATCTCAGTTATTGCTCGAGTTCAACGAAGTATACTTTTCATTCAGGGCAAGATGTGCAGTACTTTACACTTATGCAGCATGTTACACAAGATTTCCAATTCCCCTAGTCAGGAATTATCGTATGACTATAGTCTGCTGCAAGGTACATCATGGCGAAATATGGACTTTGTTCAGGCGTCTATATAACCCTAAGATGATCTATACCAAAGAGACAAGTTGAGATATTTCCAAGAAGTCTGCGTTAGCGTGCCAGAAACTTGAGAGAAAAGTGACTCATCAAGCATGAACAGGCAATGGTGCAGGGGATCTATATCTGTCAATTTGACGACCCATATCTTCAGGTCGATGTTTGGAGCGACCTTGTGCAAATATGAAACAGTTGATCACAGGTAGACTAAGAAATTGATGGCGACAACACCCTACACACTGAATTTGACCACTCTTCCGAAAAACCACTGGTGCTAAAAATTGCAGTAAAAATACATTTTGCTGGCTAAAACCTGGTTGCTCTACAAGAATACGAGTTGTGAAAAGAAGTAATATCAAATAGATTTCATCTCATGAAAGCCTTTACTCAATTTTAAACATGACTCTGAGATAAGGTCTGATCGGCTCAAGCACAGATGCAATAATGAAGTTCATAGTTCGTCTGCTCCGATCAACCAACCCACTCCACTCGTGAACTTGTTACTCAATGCTGTTGTGATCCGATCAGCGCCAACCGCAAGACCATCTTCTCCTACTAGATTCGCTAAGGGTTGTGAAAGAATAGAGCGATCATGAGAGGGAGTTGAGCTCCTTGTATGATCACTAGATGAGCGGTCTGTTTCTGATTGGAGGTCAGCGTGACCAAACGTTGAGCTGGGTATCGATCCTCCCGAAGATAAGATGGGTGAGTTTCGTGATTTGAATGGGAACAAGGCAGCTGCTTTGCCCAGTGTCTTGCTGGCTGCTCGAATCGCAAGATCTCCGGTTAAACTCGAAGCCGAATTTGCGAGATTGACAGCAGAGCTCATTCTCGATTCTGGCCGGCTAGGTGTATTGATGGTGTTGTTGCCAAGTTGCCATGATCCCGCAGAGATAAGTGGTGGTCTTCCCTCAACCGCAACTTCCTTGCTGATCAAGTCCTCTGCTTCGAGATCACGCCACTTGGCGAGCAAGCCTGAGATCTGATCAGCAGGGCATAAAATGATCGCATGGCCCAAGAGTCTCGATCTCTTCTCAGCATCCAAACCCTGAAGACTCATGTCTGAAGATGTGCCCAATCTAGCACATGTATTCCAAACAACATCCGATGCACTTTTTAACTTTTCTATCGGTTCTAATTTTCGAGGGCGTTTCTTCATGGTTTCCAACGTGCTGACCATACGATGGCAGGTTTCATTGGCAGTATTAAAATCCCGCATGGATATAGCAGAATCAACGATAGATGCAAGTGCCTTGATCTGGGAAAAGATGTCGTCGCGAAATCCGAGCTTCTTTACAAGATCTAAGATCATATCTTGATGTTTGTATGCATCTTCATTAGTTGAAAGCAGCTGATCTATCAGATCGAGTTTGTTTGCTTTCAAGCGGATTTGTATTGGTGTCATCAAAACGCCAGGCTGAGACGCGAGCTTGAAGGACGTGAGCCGACTGGTGGCTTCGATAAAGTCGCGCTCGGTCTGAATTCGGGGCGTCGGTTCTGCAGCAGTGAGACTAATGAAACAAGACGCATTAGTCTAGTGACGGTAAAAAGAATTTGAAAGGACCTTCGCACCATTCCATGGCAAGTTTCATCTCACCGACATTCTGGTTCCCCGACTCAGCATTATCATAGTACTCGCGCGACGCGGATATGACCAAGTCTTCTTTTACCTGAGGTGTCAGCGAGTGTCCACTAGTTGAAGAGGAGAACAAGGCTTTGGCTAACTTGAACTCTGTTACCAGTAATCTATGTCAGCTTTCCACAACAACTCGCGCTTAAACACATGGACGATAAGTACTGACTTCCGGATGTTAAGAGGCCAGAGAAAAACAATCTGATGATGTGAACTTCATCTAATGCATCAAACACTCGGCCAGGTTTGGAAAGCTCAATCATTCCTTCCAACAAGACTTCCCACTCTTCTTCGCTCTCCATCTCAAGCCCTCCTTCTTGACGTGCCATTCTAGTCGCTAACTTCTCTTGTTCCAAGCACTTGCCTTGAAACTTGACTATTAGATCTTTCAACTTGACCGGTACGTTCCATCGAGCAAGTACTTCAGCGGTCGTCAGATGGTGATCCAAGCTGTCTAAGATGGCCGAGAGGGTGCCAGCTGATGCTTTCGTCAAAGCTGCGTATAGTTGGTGAGTAAGATCATTGCCATTTTTAGAAACTTCCAGGTTGCTGAAAAGTTCCTGCAAATATTCCGAGGGCCGGAAGCTTTTGGGCATCGGTTCAGCATCAGGAAAAGCTGGCATGCACTCAAAGACTTTGTTCATAAGACTCCATTGATCCAGCTTTGAGCTCGTATATAAACATGCGATTGCGACACGGGCTAATTCCTCATTGTCTTTGATAAATCGCTCTGGAAGTTTTCGAGTTGGTGAACTTGACTCAATAAGGGCGACTAGGTTGGGCAAGTCATCAGCCCTGCCCAGTGCCCAGAACCGGATCGCATCCGGAATGGTGGTCTCGAACTCGGATGCTGAGCTACGAGCGATTCGACTCTCCATGACGCCAAGATAAGGCAAAACGAGCCGGTTGATATTTCCCACTAGAGTTTGTGGGGTTGACCCACGCAAGTACGCCTCGACTACTTCATTTAATGATTTGCTGCGCCATTCATCGAGATTCCATTGATGATATGTATGATCTGGTGCCTCATAAAGCAACTTGCTGAAGAGACTCAAATCTTCTGCCATACTTTCGAGACCAGGAACACCCAAAGAAGCACCATGCTGAACAAGTTCAATAGCTGTGTCAATATGACCTGTATACTTTTCAATAACATCAACTCGTGTATGGTACCACTGTGTCAGCTGTTCATCAGAATGCGATTCAGGGTATTTTGGTCGTCCTTGGAAAAAGTTCCGGATCGCATCATCTGGATTCAGTCGTGGAAGCGGTTGTTTCGATGTATTGCGTGGTAGGATCTCGATCAAATCACTGCCGTATTCCGGATCGGAAGGTTGAGCATGCAACGGTATCTGATCACATATATCTATATAATCAAGATGACACTGCTCGGCGATGATTCGAGTTTGGCGAAGTTTGAGCTCTGACGCAAAGCTCAAGGCGAGGTATCGAAGGTTTTGAATGAGAAATTCTGAGAATGAAGGAAGTTCGAGTTCAGCTTGCGAAGTGATCTGAAGTTCTGGCGCGAGATCGAGATCCAACTCTCCCCATGCATCTTGTGCAACTTCTGACGCATTGTCTGCACCCGCCTGGCGAGACGTTTGGGTTACCGGCGAAGAGTACTTGTCTACCTCATACAATTGAGCGTACAATCTCCATCGCCAAGATCTTTCATATGCCAGCCACCTAGCTTCACACGCTTCCCGCACCTCCTTCGATCCTTCAATCGAATCCTTAAGCTTTTGTTCTACGTCATCGCCATCGAGTTGTTCAACCATATTACGGAGCCATTCAAGCAAAGGTATTTCGTCTTTGAAGACTTTCCTCATCCATGATTCGGTTGCCTCTAAACCTACTTCGTTGAGATGCTTCTGAGTTGTGCTAGCGATCGATGATGATTGGCAAGAGAGAACTGCTTGTGCCGTCCACATTGGGTCCTTGGAAAGCAGCTGTTGTAACACGTCTGAAGGAATCTCTCGGCCAGCAGCTAGACATGTGGAAACTTGGTGTTTGAATAGGTAGCAAGGGTCCAAAGAAAGCGATTGGGCGATCGACTGAGCTTGAGACCAATCTTGACGTTCAATAGCTAAAGTAAGGTTGTCCATTTTGATTTGGAGACTGTTGCTTGATTCGGTGTCGCCGTCATGATCGTTTCAAGACACCTTGCAATCCGGCCCGTAGCAGATTAGGCATCCGAGTACCGCCAGAACACCCGCGGCCCTGAGCAACAGAATAATGCCCGAGGGTTCAGTTTGATGCAGAATCAACCATAAAATGGAGCTACATATCTTGATTGACAAAATCTCTAACTTAACACAAGTCCCAATTCTCGCAGGGGCTTTCTTACCTTCGCAAGCTCGGTGCCCTGGAGAGGGACTTGCGAATTATCGGCTGTTTTTGGTGTACCAGCAGGGCCTTTTGGGTCCCTGCTCTTCTACAATCTTGCATCTTCTGTAGTTTGTGCAATACACAATTTCTGGAGAGAGCAAAATCTGTAGGACATTCAGATGAACAACTTCGGTTTTTGAACAAAGTTCATCGATTGACTATTGATCCTCTTGGAAGAGAAAGAAGAATGTGTTATTTAGATCGTTTGTAAATTTTGTTTTAAAGGTACAGTCACGAAATTTCAAATTTCAAAATCTTTCTTTCATTTTTGAGAGAGCTCAGAGTGAGATACAAGAAATCTGAATAGACAGATCTGAAGGCAGTGGTCACAAGTATCTCCAGTTCAAATGAGCACGGGGGTTGCTTGAGAGGAAGTGGGTGTTTTTTTGTTTTGAAAAAACCTCTCCGCCAAACTTTCATTTTAAAGGCCCTGCCAACACACTGGGGAAGGCCGATAATTCCTAAGTCCCTCTCCCAGACACCGAGCTTGTGAGGAAAAAGTGTCTGGACCAGAGGGACTTAGATAAGTTAGACAAAATCTGTAGATTGGGAGGTGGTTCATTTGTGTGTTGTGCAAGTGCACTTCCTGCTCCTTTTCCAGAGAAAGATTACTTGTGCCAGCCTTCCCATACTCTTCCTAAAAATCTCTTCAAAAACCAAAAGGCTGAATGGTGCCCTAATTTGAATCATCAAACACATACAACACAGACAGTTACCTAGACTCATCTACAGCCTGATCCAGTTTGGCCACAGCCCTGGTCCTGGTCCAAAATGCTGATGAGTGGTGACTGACTATGTGTAGGGCTGTTTTTGTCATAATCAGCCAAAAAGAGTTGTCCTAGACACATAATTAGAGCATCTGCAATGATCCACCTATTTTTCAGGGGCTTGCACATCTACACAGCCCCCATCTTCAGGATGGGGGTGCAGCCTTTAGAAAAAGGTGTGCCCTGGCATGTTTATGCAGAAAGTGGGCGCGTCTACTGGCGCGTTAGGCGCCGCCTCTCACAGTGCCAGATGAAAAAAAAATCAAAAAAATTGAACTGACATGGATTTGAGATTGATTTGAGATTGGATTGAGGTGGACATACTCACTGGCAGGCCAAGTGAGTAGTAAAAAGACACTGTGCTTACATGTCACCTGATGATTATTCCATCATATTTTGGATGAACTTGATGTCTACTATCATCAATGAATGTACATATGTTGGTTGTGTTGAAGCATCTTGAGTATAGTTTTAAGATAACTCTACTCTAAACCCCTCTAAAGACACCTTTGAATCTATTGAGGTGTTACCACTGCTCATTCATCAGATATCTGGTCTTCTTGACATGGCAGCAATGCAGGAAAGAAACAAACATATATATTTTGAGAAGCTACACAGGTATAGCGCATCAATCAAGGTCAAAAGCAGATACTTTGATACTGTTGCTACTTCCAGTGGCAGCGAGGACGTTGATCGAGGATGTTGATTGGATTCGAACTCTGGAGGCATCCACCAGCAGAGTAGAAAAGGACATCGGTCTCGTCTACAAGTTCTCAGTTGATTTGGTTTTGCTGGAGATGCACTTGCCTTCTAGAGGTTCCTGATTTAACTAAGTGCCTCTCGGCGAGAGAGCCTGCAAGATGGATGTTTCTGGTTTTGGATTGCATTTCTACAGTCAAGTGGAGACGAAATGGAATCTGCGCAAATTCGAGAGTCTCGAGGCACCGAATACACCTCTCTGAGGCATGAAACTTGCGCCTGAGAAGTACCTAGCAGTGGCGGTGATCGATTGGATAACACAGGCAAGAGGCACCAGGAGCGACGAGGTCGTTGAAGATACATATGGTACGAACATGCATGCATTGACATAAGACAGATTGAGAGTGAGAAAACAAGGTGAGAAGTGTGGATTGATGAACGTAAAAGGATCCTTCCAAGATGATCAAGCCTCTGATTCCAACCTTCAAATCAAATGAACGAGTTAGAGGTTGGGGTTCAGAACGTCCAAGATGCACTCCTTAAAGTAACAAGGTGGGTGATGGCGAGCGCAAGATACCATGGCATCGGGCACGAGTTAAAAGAAACCAAGCCCGTGCTGAGAGGTAATTCGTCCATCGGTAGCTTCATCATGCTTCAGAGTTTGAAAACTCGGAAGGATCAATGTGGGAACTGCTGGGGTGACGATTGGGTTGCGTTTAAATAGTGCTTGCCGGCTACCACAAGTCGGCCTATGAGACTGCGCCCACACCACATGTAAAATTTGCATGTATATATGTAATAATATATTGCATTAGGGGTATGACCCGGCCCTGAAGTGTCAGGGCCGGCCCCGGGGCCGATTCAGGCCCGGCCTCGGCCACGCAATACTCAAGGATGCTGCCGGGCAGCACCGGGCAGGCCCTGGCTCGGACCATCCCCTTGAAAGCGTGTTTGAGAGCTCGGGAAGGATGCTTGATGACGTCAATTTTTCCAAAAGATTGCCTCCATAAAGATTTTTTGCGACGGCCCCGGCCCCGAGTAGCCCTGTACCGGGGCCTTTTTTGCTATTCCCAGGCTGGACTTGAGGCCCCGGGCTCGGCCTCGACCTCACCTAGAAAACGCTCGGGCACACTCGGCCGGTCAGGGCCAGGGCCGGGTCATAGCCCTATATTGCATACATACTACATACAAGTCGGTTCTGGTTACAGGTGCATATGTACCTATGTAGTTCTCCTACCCGTACGTGGCAAGGCCGGCCTGGCGAGTCCTGGCGGCGCGACCATGCCAGATCTGCTTGAGGTCATCTCACGTGTTATTCTCCTTCTTTATCGAACCGACTCAGAATTGAAAGGTCTTGATCAGAATCGCATTGTCATAGACAATTGGTCAGGCCATCGGCTACAGAGCAGCACGTCTTTCAGGGTACAACGCTGGCCGTCCATCCAATTACATGATGAATACCAAACCCTCCAGCTCATCCAACAGGCTTGCACGCGACCGACTATACATGGGCTTTCTAGCCATGCATGCTGTAGCTACAGTTGTGATTGGTAAGTTGGAATGGCTTCCCCAATCGAAACATCCTTGAGGAAGTGGCGTGACTTACCAGAGGTTGGGTTGGGTTCGGTTACGTCTCTTGTCAACGTGTTGAAAGATATCCAGCCTGTGATGCCCCCAGCGATAATTCCTTCGGCCTTCAAAAAGCTCCTAAATTGTCAGTCAGTCCTATAGCGTGCGTTGACCTATAACCACACAACTTGAATACAAAGAGCTGACTCTTACAACTCAATTTGATCGCGCAGTCTACATCACCATCTCTAACGATCCATTGATGATGGGCGCTAGCTCAGGCACATCCAATCATTTATGGTTCCGTTGGTTACTTGCTCACGAGTTTATCTTCTTCCTTCCGACGTATTTCTTTGGAATCGTGGGTCTATGGAAAGGTCAGACATACTCACTTGCCAAAATCTGTATCAAAATGTATCTATAGTATCTTTCTTCAGGCACTCAATAAATTGCGTGAACCGCTCTTAGACGATTTAACTATTTACCCACTCCTTTTGGCCTATGGTGCAGCCGCATCAACCACCACCGCGACTTGTTTGATAGACCTTCTGTTCGGGTCACATGATAGTCACTTGACCCCTAAACAGTTACTGTTTCTTCTCAGTTCGTACGGTAAGCAGCTCTATATTTCCTCTTGCTCTGATCATGTTCATCGGCGCCGTAGGTAGTTCTGACGAGAATTTATACTCCCGACTTTATGCTGTCTCCATGCCTTGTCTTCAACCATAATCTGCTCGTGACCAAATCATCAGTGCCGTTCTTCTTACTACCCTTGATAATCCTCTTGGATATGTACTTTCGGATTTCTACTCTCTTAAGGGCTTCATCCCACAAATTGAAAAATCTATGAAGGAGCCGTGAGTCGGGGAAATTCAATCTTATAAAGTCACGGTTACTCTACGTGATATCCGCAAATTTGTACATCTCTCTTGGTAGCCAATGACACGAGCTTACTTGCATTGCTGATCACAAATGCCCACTGGTAACCATCAAGCAGAAAAGCCCTTTGAACATGATAGGTCATAATGTTGATCATAACTTTGTTCAAACCCCCTATCTATCGTGTTATGTATGTGCTGTGCTTACAAACTACATAGGTATTTACTGCAATAGCTGTGTACCAAGTAAGGAAATAGGGGGTTTCAAGTTGGCTTTTTTTGCGTATTTTTATGCTACAATAACTTGCCCATTGTTGTAAGATATGCATAAATGTTTTAAAGTGGGACACCTAAAAAATTAAAAATATGTTGGTTTTACAAAGATTTTTTTACAAACAACTTGCCTGGATTTATAAGATTATGCAAAAAAACCAAACTTGAACCCCCCTAATATATGATTTTTTTACTTCTTCCTGGAGCTCTCACAAACTTGCTCCAACTTCCAAGAAAGATAAAAATTAGCAAGCCGTACTGAAGACAGACTCAAAAGTATGCAATTGACACCTTTTTCTCAAACTCAAATTGCAAAAGATTCTTCATGGAATTCCGCTGCTTATTTTCCACATGATACATGTTGCAGAAGGCATTTCTTTGCTAGAGGGCTAAACTTTGATTGCCAGAATTGTTTTGGAAGCAAAGGCTAAGCAGCACATCCAAATATGCAAAGGTGATCTAGAGTTGGTAATTTTCCAGTCCAAAGCTTGTAAGGAGTTTTGTAGCCAATACGGGCTACAAAAATTTGCAAGGTAAACCCTGGTAGTTACCGCTACTCCCCAAAATTTGCTAGGTAGGATTGCATCTATGAGCATACAACGTGCTCTGTGGGGTCTGGTGCAATTACCACGCTCCAATATGGGGCTCTGTTGTGGTGTGTATGTAAGGGGCAGAGATATTGGAGGAAATGGAATTGTTGCGTAAATAGGAAGTAGATTTGCTTGATAGATACTCCTTGCCGTTATCATTAACAAGAAGTTGAATGGGCAACCCAAGTTTTTTCTTGACAAGGTGTTTGAATTGCATGAAAAAGGAGAAAGTTTCCAATTTATGCTTAATTATATACATATGTTTGTACTTAGTATATCCGTTGGTTTTGAAACAATAGCAACCAACATTCTGGAGAAATGTGACCACTGAGATCACTGTGGACCACTTCTAAGGGGGCAGGCGGACCAGGAACCAAAAGGAAAGTAATAGTGGATCTCAAAGTTGACCTGGTTTCAAAAAAACATGGTTGCCCCAGTTGCTTTTTGGCGGTAACTTTGTGTATCAACTTGACATTTGTTGACAACGCACAGCCAAAACTTCAACTGGGTCAACTGGTTTTTTTGAAACCAGGTCTACTTTGAGAGCCACCAATGGTGTTTACTAAATATGGATGAGGGGCATGTAGACAGAGGAGGCAGAGATGAATGAAACAGCATAGTCATGTAACAGTGATTCAATTGTCCTAGGCGCCTGTGTAGAAGGATTGACTTGGCAGAAGGAGAAGCTTTTCATGTAGATAGAGCTAGAAACTTGCCATGGGAGATGTTCAGGACAAAAATCCCATTAGTTATGGTCCCTTCAAGAATGGTGGTGTTTGAGGTCTTGATCTCAAACTTATGGTTGGCAGAGTTTATGAGTTTAAAAGCTTTTGCGAATGATTGAGACAAGCTGATCAAGTTGCTATTGAGGAATGTAACATGAAGGGCATTGGTAAAGGATAATTCAGAGTTGATGCCTTTGATGTGTTATGGTAAAAGAAGGTGTTAAGGTCAAGTACATCATGGGTCAAGTAGTAGGAAGGAAGAAGGGTGAACAGCAGGATTCAGGTTTCATGGAGAAGGTCATTGTAGGAATGAACTTACCACTTTGGGATCAGGAGTGTAGAGTTGAACTGGGAAGGTGTTACGTTGTGTTGAGCTTATTGACGCTTTGAGAACAGGTGTTACATTATATTCATTGATTCTTTGCGCCATGTTCCCTTTCGGGTTAGTTGTTACATTTGTCTGAATTTTTCTCTCGTTTCCATATCATCATTGTTTCCTCATATACCTGGCTTCTCTTGAGCTCTGAGTTTGTTCCTCACTGTTAGGAACGTGTCAACTCAGAGTAAGCCTTTTTCTCTTTTACATTAGTGTTCTAGTCTTTTTACTCACCTCCATCATTAGCCCTTCCGCTGCTTTTGATCCCTGCTCTGTTGCAGGTAAGAGTGTTGATTTACTCCGCTCCCAGTTTTCATCTTCAGTCCTTTGAGTCGTACAACTCACGACTAGACCTGTCTGTCCAGGTGAATTGTTGTTCTTTGCTACTAGTTTCTCTTTCTCTACATATTTCCTTCCTATGTCTTGGAAATATACCTCACCGTTAGGAACGTGTCAACTCAGACCCTTCCGCTGCTTTTGATCCCTGCTCTGTTGCAGGTAAGAGCGTCGATTTACTCCGCTCCCAGTTTTCATCTTCAGTCCTTTGAGTCGTACAACTCACAACTAGACCTGTCTGTCCAGGCTTCCTCTTTTTCACTCGATCACGTAGAATACCTTCCGTGTTGTGTAATTTCATGATGACATCCATACCCTTTCCAATGGCTTGGATGGAATTACCATCCACAAGGACACTCTTGGAGCATTCTGAGTAGGACTTGAAAGAAGCTTGGTGTTTGCACAATATAGTTATAGGTGTGCCACTGTCTAGTAAATTCAAAACTTTGTCCCATTTCTTCTGGACTGCACCAAGGAGAAAAGACATCATAGCGGGAGGACCAGGAGGGATGAGTAAGGTGTTGTTTGTCATCAAGCTAGAAATGGTGGAGGCTGTGTTGGTTCCAGATGAGAGACACACTCAGCTGTGTAAAGCTCCAAGTTCCACAAGAGAAGGATGTGGAAATGGAGCTGATGCTGAGTGTCTGGCTCTTACAGCAGTCCATTTGGCACTGCGTTGCAGTTGTGCCACGTAGGTGTGAGACAGCCTACAACAACAGGCACACTCTGTTAAAATCTGTCAGAGCAGGGAATGATAAAGTTCAGAACAGAAACTTTGAACTATCAAAATCCCACAAGTTTGAGTTAACTCACCTTTCACCCAAGAATTAGTTAGAAGATCTTGGATCAGTATTGATTCCATCACAATAGAATAAATCTAAAATATGAGAAATGAGAAACATAATGAAAATACCCACCTGTCAGAGTGGGGAATAAGAAAGTTCAGAACAGGGCCTGTGAACTATCCAAATCCCACAAGTTTGAGTCAACTTACCTTTCAACCAAAAACTAGTTAGAATATCTTGGATGAGGAATGTAGACTCAAAACTTTGCTGCTCTTTGAGGTTTAACAATGAAATTCTTAGTGATACATAGGTTTAATATGATGACAAATGAATTATAACACAACAAACATGACAACACTACATATGTTGATATTAATGTAAATGAGATATGTGATGATAACTATACAGTAAATTTTCTACCTTGTGAAATGTGATATGTGACAAGAACGGACCCTTATACTTCAACACACTCAAGTGAGAGTCTGTGTACATGCTGAGTTCAGGAGTGGGGTTTGGATTGGTAGTCATGGTGATGGTTTGGGTAGGTGTAGCTGGTATGGAGGTTGAAGTAGCAAGTTTTTCACTTGATTGCTGGTGGCTAAGTCTTTGGTAGGTGATTGATCTAGTTGATTGTTATTGTCAAATAGTAATTCAGGAGTGCTAGGTAGTTTCTCTCTTTTGGGAGGAGGGTCACTCATGGAGGTAAGTCAAGAATGTTTGTAGAGTAGATCTGGAATCATAACCTATAGAAGTTCATGTGTTGGAAGAGAACAAAAGATTCTCAGTAGCCTGTAAGAGAACACAAGTGCAATGCAAAAGAAGATGTACCTTTGGAAGAGCACAAAAGGTTCCCATTACTCTGTAAGAAAACACAAGTGCAATGGGAAAGACAATGTTCCTAATGGTACACAAAACAAATTTCAGAATGAATTTCTTTATCACCACACTACTACTATTGAGAACAAACATTTGGAAGAGCACAAAAAGCTCTCAGTATTCATGTAAGAGAACACAAGTGTGATGTAAAGAAGATGTACCTAATGCTACACAAACCTGTAAGAATAGATTAGAAAGATAACAGCTAGTTGTGAACAACATTCATTCTTCTAGTGAGTAGCTTGCATAAAACCAAGGTACAAATTTATAGATCAAGAAGCATACAAAATTCTATGATGTCAGAGAAGAAATGAAAGTGTGTCATAGGATATCTATAAAATCAGACCAAACTTCAGATTCCAGTCCTCAACCTGAGCTTAGAAACTATGTACAGTCCCCTCCAAGTGATTTACGTGATCATTCAATTTTTGCAGCGGCGCAGCCAGGGTTTGTCCTGAACCCAATGATTACAAATCCTAGGCGTGGGGACGTGTACTATGATATCAGAAATCAAGTTGAGGTGAAGTTTTTCTGGGTATAACCATCAGTCAATCTTGCTTTGATGATCAAAGAATTCTTAACAGAATGGCTTTATTCAGGTATAGAGAGACATCATTGTGACCATGAACTCCAAGAAGAAGATTTTGTCACTTCACCATAGATCAAACTGGGTTTCTACAAAGCGGAAAGGCACTACATGGTCAACTCACCAATGGGTAATGCCTCTTGGGGGATTTGATGTCTGGATTTGGCTTTGGTGTTTCTAATCTAAGTTCTGGTTTACATTCATAAGAATACAAAGAACCGTAGGTTTTCTGTGGCACAACTTATGAACCCCTACAAAGTTTTCTGCAGGTGGCATATACTGATGGAAAGCTGGCAATTATGACTCATATGGGCAGCTATCATGATAGCCCTACCAGAAGTGGGCACACATTAATCCACTTGATATCAAAGACACAATGAACCAGACACATACAGCCTAAGGGGATCTTCATCTCAGGAGCTCTTTACAATTTTGAACCTGCAACATATTTGTTGGTAGTGTGATCAATGCCATCCAACCTAAGTGAAGCCCCATTTGGAAGATCATTTTCAAGGGGTTATCCAAGTTGCAAGTAATTAATTTGTGCAGGACTGGTTTAGATTAAGACTTTCTGCAAGGTTTTTATGTGTAGAAGCTTTTGCAATAGCTGCATGTAAACCCAAGTCTGCAAGCTATTCATCCCAGCACCTGAGTTGGGAGCAAATAGTTTCATACATTCTTACATCACTATGTACCACAAGTATCTTACTTTGCTTTACTATATTCTTTAACACATCTGTTCCTGAGCACATCAGACAAATAGACTGTCAAAAAAGTCCAATAATTATCTGACAACAGATGCAAAGATACCTCCTTGATTCAGAATCTTTAGTCCTGTGTTTCAATCTTCAAAGCACAATTATGTGCATTGAAATCTATCTTGATGTATCAGGCCACATTGATTCTTTGGAACCAAGTTCAAAACTGAATCTATTCTCTTGATTTTTTTAACTATATTACATTTATTTTGATAGGCATTTCACAAGAAAAGAGAATCAAATTTGATCTCCTTGACTCCTAATCTAAGCTCAGAGAAACACCATATACTACAAGATTACAAGACTTTTTTTTGTTCTTTGACCATGTTTTTCTGCATGTACCATTACCAAGTAGCTAATTTCCACTTTGTTAAGCAAAGAATGATCAACAGAATGGCTTTATTCAGGTATAGAGTGTCATTATTGTAACCATGATTGCCAAGAAAGTGATTTGAATTTGACTTCCAAGCTCAGAAAAGCCACCCATAGCAGACTATGAAGAAACACCATATGTCAATATATAAATTTTCAGATAATAAGCTATTCATTATCAACTCACGGATGGATAACTTCCCTCGGGAGATTTGATGTCTGGCTTTGGTGGTTCTGCCTTTGGTGGTTCTGGCTTGGGTTCTGGCTTGGGTTCTGGCTTGGGTTCTGATTTACATGTTGGTTTACATGAACATTGGCATGTACACATTGAGTCGCCCTATAGGAAGAAGATGGCATCATTTGTATCATAAACAAAATACTGATACGTCAAGCAGCTATGCTCAAGATGATTACTTACTGACTCAAATTTTCCAGTACCCTCAGATTTCGATTTACTCTCGAGTTTTCCAGGACCATCAGTTTTCTGAACCCAAACCAAATGTGACATGAGTATATCTATCACATATTTGAGAAGGAAACAGATCACTTACTTCGGCACCTAAAGTTTTCTGAAGAATTCAAATAGAAAATAAATGACCATTGAAAGCATTTCAGTGATCTTATTTCTTATAAGACACGACAAAAGCTGAAGAGATTATATAATCTCACCGATCCAATACCCTCTAAGCCCGGCTTCTTAGCAGCTTCACCCTCTGTCTTTTTGGCGTCTTCACCTCCAAGTGGTTTGGCCCCCCCTGGTGGAGTAGCGACTCCTAGTGCAGATGACGGTTCCGCAGGTGCGGAAGTGATGGTAGAAAAAGAGATGGCCAATAACAGTAGCGTGAATTGAAAAGAGAGACGCATCTTTTATTGAATTTGGAGTTCAAAGTACAACTATTAACACTTTTGAACCTGAGAGTCTGTTTTTAGTTAGAAGTCTCAACGTAAAATGCTCTACGAAGAAATCAAGCTTGGTAATTCACAAAGAAGAAGACTAGTTATGAAGTTATTTGTAAAGAAAAAGATATGTGATGATCAGGACGGCTGAATTTCGAGATCATAGAAGCTCATCCTTATATAGACAGCCTTTCTCTCTGAGCTCGACATCGGACAATCCATCACCTACCCTGATGAAGCAAATGTTGACTGTAAAAGACCCGATCTCCCACTCCGGATTTGTTGAAGTCTTTGGGAATGATGACAACCGCAACTCTCTGGACCTTGGCCGCCTGGAGATCGTACCGGGTTATATTCGGTCAATCGGAAAGATAGTGTCTCCTCGAGGTTGATAGCTTTGGCTTCCTGGATACTTCATTCGAGCTCGTCTGTTACCAGAAGGGAGACAACACGAACTCTGCTTTGAGGCGAGGTTACCAATTCAGGGAAAAGCCACAAGGTTGGATGATTCAGTGAAACTTAGGTTGATGAATAATCATCAACGCTGACTCGCACAAGAACTCGATGTGACATATATCCAAACTCGTACCACCGATACACGGTTGTGAGTGATCAATGAGAGTTCACAAAGACAGAAAACACCTTCATCAGTGTGTGACTATGGGATTGTGGTTAAGCTAGCTTCAACATGACATGCACTCAAATGTATCTTATCGTCAGGGAGGGACATTGATAAGTTCAAGTCAAATTGAACTCGGCCAAACTTAGCCTTCAGTATTCATCCACATTGAAGGCAAAGAAAATCTCAAAAGACGCCCAGCCGGACTCTTCTGTCCAATAATGAACAAAATACTATGAGATTCATGGAAGTAACCTACTCTGACATGGACTCCCGGAAGAGTTTCAAATGGGCGTGCCTGAAAACTGGATCAGAGTCAATCTAAATCGTTTAAGGTGTACTTCTTGGCCTTCTGCGAGAAAGAATTGAGCTTGTTCAGTTAGTGTGATATGCAATTGAGCTATACACACTTTTTTGAAGGCTGCACGAGTTGGATATAGTTTGAGGGTTGAGAACATGAAGTGGGTTAAGCATCTCTTCACAAAGAACCCAATGCAGCAAGACACCCAAGGGGAAGAGCTCAGGGTGATCCATCAAACAAGATTAACTCAGGTGTCAAACCACAAATGATTGATTGAAATTGTTCATGTAACATCAATGACAAGAATGAAAGTCTAGCACATCAAATGAAATAAAAAGAAGGAGATCCAGGCAAAGTCATATAACCACATCTAAACGTCCATCTAAAAAATCCTCAAGATGCTATCATGATACAATTTTGAATAAAGATAGTCCCTGTGATTTGAAGTCCTGTAATTTTCCAATTGTTCTTTCATTAGGAAAAGAAAAACATAGATGAGATCAATTCAAGGCGGCTGTTCCGTTTGTTGGATTTCCTAAAAAAACAGCTAGCTAATCCCTTAAAGAAAATGAAATTTTTTCATAATGTCCTGTAATATCGAATATGTAACAAGATCCAAATACTATCATAAAGAGTATGAGGTCACTTTCAAAAAAATACAGTAGATGATCAAATAAGTCCAAATGCTTCCAAAAAGATGTGAAAATGATAAGAGAGAAATGAATGCAATAATGAATTAGAAGAGGGGTGATTTTAAGGATGCTTCTGAATTACGCATGTCTATCTTTACTTTTGGATTCATCCATCTTCACTTGGGACTAATTATGGTCGGCTGTGCGCGCCTGTGCTCCAAGAAAGATGTATAAGTCAACATGAGAAGTAGATGATAAACTGTAGGGATGAAAGAAGTATGAACTCAACTCCGACCAAGTCAGCTTCAACCATCTCTCTAACCAAGCTGTCAAAGGAGACTTTGCGTTTCCAACCCAATTCCTTTTCAGCCTTTGTAGGCATCCCATGCAATAGCTCCACCTCAGCTGGTCGGAAATACATCGGCTGGACACATGACCAAAGAGCACGTCAGTAAACATGTCATTCAGAAGGTCGCAGATCGAGTCGGGTTGAGGAGGAAGCAACTCACATCAACTCTGACAAGTACCTTACCAGACTTCGCATCCACTCCGGTTTCCTCTAAACTATCTGGCACACCCTCCCATTTGATCTCAGTCCCTACGACTGCAAATGCCTTCTCCACGAACCTACAAATGGAATTATTCTCAACTTAGTAGATCTTAAGAAAACAAGATCAACAAATATTGCTTACTCCCGGACCGGATGTGTTTCACCGGTAGCTAAAACATAATCTTCTGCTACATCTTGTTGTAACATTCTCCACATGCCTTCAACATAATCTTTGGCATGACCCCAATCTCTTTTGGCCGATAAGTTTCCAAGGTAAAGGCAAGACTGCAGACCTAAGCTGATCTCAGCCACTGCTCGTGTGATCTTACGAGTCACAAAGGTTCTTCCTCGTCTTGGAGACTGATGAACACAAAGAAAACACGCGCCGTGAGATCACCAGGATATAGATTATAGAGGATATATTGATACGACTTACCTCGTGATTGAAGAGAATTCCATTGCAAGCATACATATCGTAACTCTCACGATAGTTCTTTACGATCCAGAACCTGGAAGATAAATCAAATTAGAGGGAAAATGATCGATTGATCAGCTAAATCTCCCCCATCAAGGTATGTCCGGTTGTCAAAACCGATCGCGTAAACAAAGATGATTGAAAAAAAGACAAAAACAGTCGTACCCATAAAGTTTTGCAACACCATAGGGACTTCGAGGATAGAATGGAGTTTTTTCAGTTTGAGGAGTTTCAACCACTTTACCATAAAGTTCTGAAGTAGAAGCTTGATAGAATCTAACATGTCGAGTAAGACCACAAGTACG
This sequence comes from Melampsora larici-populina 98AG31, assembly GCF_000204055.1. Taxonomy (NCBI): domain Eukaryota; kingdom Fungi; phylum Basidiomycota; class Pucciniomycetes; order Pucciniales; family Melampsoraceae; genus Melampsora; species Melampsora laricis-populina. The sequence continues at coordinate 409,956 of NW_006768786.1, forward strand.
AATCGCATCAAGTAATCTCAAAGTACCAAGTCCATCCACATCACCAGTATATTCTGCCATATCAAATGACACTTTAACGTGTGATTGAGCAGCAAGATTGTATACTTCTGTTGGTTGGGTTTGGGAGATTATGTAAACGAGATTCGTCGTATCGGCCAAATCACCGTAATGGAGAACCATTTTGGGGCCTGTTTGTAAAAGATGAAGATCGGGGATTCATCAGCGATGCATGAACGAGGCATGAGTAACTCTGATTAACTTACGTTCGTGCACATCCTTGTAAAGATGTTCGATCCGACCAGTGTTGAAACTGGATGATCGGCGAATGATACCGTGTACCTCGTACCCTTTATCAAGAAGGAGCTCTGTGAGATAAGATCCATCTTGCCCAGTTATACCTGATTGAACACATAAGGTCAGTTCATTTCAGAGGTTTACAAGATGGGTAAACAAGATGGAAAAAGAAACAAACCAGTAATCAAGGCGACTTTGCGCTTGCGATACTCTTCAGGCGAGAAGTTGGAACCTAGGCTCCTATAAATAAGGTATGTGGTGCAAGTCAAGAGTTAGATAGATCACGAGAGATATGAAAGGCGAAGAGACTGACATTGGTTGACTGGCATTAGCAAGGGGATGGTGAGTGACTTGTGACATGGTAATGATTATGTTAGATGCTAAAGATGATAATGTTGAAGATAATGATAATGATGTTGTTGATGTTAATGTTAATGTATGATGATGTTGAGAATGATACAAATGGTGATGATGATGATGGTGGATGGTGGTAGTCCTGCTGTTGTTGGTTGTGGTGCCAGGTGAGGTGACGTGGTGACGTAGTGATGGTTTTGAGTTGGTGGTGATGGTGAGTTCGCGCACTAAAATTTGAAACTTAAATCTAAGATCACTTCATCAAATTGCCAGATTGAGCGCCTTCCTTACAAATGGTGGTACTCCCGCTCAGTCACGCCAAATCTCGATGTCTACCTCTCAGATGCTCAGGAGGATTCCCAAGTGGCGCTGCTATGCCACCCATGCGGATATAGATATGGGAGTTACGAGATCGTATTCTATCTTGATTGTTTTGCCGCCGCTACATACGCTTTCCTTTAACAATTGCCAGGGATTTGACGACGACGTGAGCTGTTGACAATTGTGAAGTGCATTACTGGTGCTCAGCCAAGTATTTCTAGCCCTTGAGAAGGCGTGACACCCTCTCCAATAATTCACAGTTGCCAACACAAATACAGTCAAACCGGAAAAGCTTGTCACCAATTCCCGCCAATTTCCTCGAGTTTGGCGGGCAAAATCGGTCAAGCTTTTGCGATTTGACTGTAAGTCTGCGGGTCCAAGTGTGTTGAAGCCAAGCTCGAACTTAAAGGACGCGCGATTAGAACTAAAGGCACACAAAAGATGTGTCATGAAGAGATATACTCATGGAAAAGCAACAGATTCAGCAAATATGGCCGAACTACTCAATCTTAATCAAAGCACAAGGATCACGTTGATGAACTATATGTTACATCCTAAGCAATGCATCTTAAGCAAAAATGCCTGACATCTAAATGAGAAAGTACCTTCATATCAATGAAAATGATGTAAAAGAAAAGATGAAAGGTTTAATCGTTGCACTAGGAACTCTGAAAGAAGATGAAAATCAACATTGTCCAAAAAACTTAATATAGCCAGCACCATATACTTAAAAAAGGAAAAAAAGTGATGCTTAAGAAATTCTTTAACAATTTATCATATACAGTCCAAAATGAAAATTGTCAATCAGGTTTCTAGAATATTTACAGCAAAAAAACATAAGATGATAGAAAAGATTAATCATAAATTGCTAATGGAGGAATTCGATCTTTTTGAAATAAGAACTGAAAAAAAACCAAGTACCAGAAAAAGAAATCCATTAGTTCCAAATGTAAAGAAATCACAATCTCTCAACGATTCAAGGACAAGCAATCATAATTTAAAAAGATTTTCCTTACATTATTATTTAAATCTTCAGTTTCCATAAACCTAGTAGGAAACAAAACTAAACAAAAAACAAATCCCAAAAACGATGATCAATGCTTCTTCCAAAGAGAAAAGATTAAAAACAGATTCCAATCATACCTAAATGACCTTGAACTTCTTTTAAGAATTCTTCCATTTGATCACGTTCGAGTTGAGTAAAACCTTCTTCAAGGTTAGCTTTTTTTTCTGCTTTACTAATCGATTTCTTTCTAGGTTTAGTTGTATTATTAGTAATGATAGATGAATGTGTATTCATTTCAGAATGGTTTGGAAATTCCGATCCAGTATTGGGTGTTTTTATATTCGATCCTTCAGATGTGGTTGATCTATCAACTTGACTTAAAGTACTTGTTCCACTAAACGCACTAGCTTCTCTAACTCGCTCTTGATGTTGATGAGGTTGTTCTGTACGTGTTGATCCTTCTGTTGAGATAACTGAAGAATTTAACCCACCATTATTACCTACACCATTATGACCTGTACCTGCACCTTCATCTGATCCACCCATCATTTCTGTCACACTAGATGATCGATCTCTAACTGGTTTCGTATGTCGATTTTCCCATGCTTGATATTCTTTATAATTTTGCCAAGTCTTAACATTATCATCAGGTACACATCTAAATACTTTTCTAAGAATTTGTGTATTTCGACTAGCGACAGTAAGCCAAACTGATTTAAAAAATGAATCTACTAATGGATCTTCAAATCCATTGGGATCAATTTCTACTGGTGGTACTGAGATGGTGTATTGAGATGGGTTTACTTTGGCTCTTTTTGATAGATGTCTACTGGGTGCGATAGGTGGACTGTTCAAGAAATCATGATTGATATGACTCTGATGAGGTGTATTAAGATGAGAGGGTAGATGACCTGATAGTTGAGGAGTTTGACGATTGGAATCGGGTTGCGGTGAAGAGACATCGGCCCGATCTCGGCTCGAGCTGTGATGCTCACTGACCGATACGCTAGGCCCTCGAGCGCGTCCTGTCAGAGTGTCGGAACTTTGGTGTTTATGCGACGATGACGCAGTGGGCTCCCCATCACTAGCAAAGCTGATATTGCTGGTACGATCCTTCAAGTACTTCGGTTCCGAATTGACCTGTTCACGACCACCAGCACCTGTAGGATGCAGTAAACCCTGTGTGCGAGAATCATGAGCAGACGTAGCTGAAGCCATTGGATTTTCATTTGCAATCTTTTCCTCTAAAGTTGCAACAAGCTTTGAAGTAGGTTGCTCGCCATCATTACCTTCATCATTGTTCCCGGTAGATTGATCTTTGCCCTGTGCTACGGTAGGATTTTGATCGGCTTGTTCAGTCACAAGTTTCTTGGTAGTCTGTCGGTTTGAATTTTGAGTGGGTCCTTCTGCACTTTCGCCTCCAAGATCCGTACCCCCTTCTCCACGATGGATAGTCAGCTTATCTTTGAGATCGTTCCCAAGCGATTTGATTGCGTCCGCTGCACGGGCACGGTGTGATACCAGATGTGTAACACCTTGTCGTGCATCGGAATCTTGGCGCTGTTCTTGATCTGGATCCCACATCCCTGAACCAAGCATAGAGGTTGAAGTCTTCGCAGATGGACGAGTGAGCGGAACATCAAGCTCGGCACGAGCCCTTTCCTTTACACGCTCTTCATGAACTTGATTTTGATGCTCCATGAGTTCCATATTCGCTTCTTCAGCTTCGAGAGCGTCCACATCAACACCCAAGTGTTCTCGCATCAACCTGATTCGCATTGTATGAGCGAACCTGCTGACCTTGTATGGCTTTCCAGCCATAGTACTATCTATCATATCTGTATCACGAACCACGCAAGCAAGTTCCGAGTCTCGGTCACCTCGTTGAGATCGTTCATTGATATTGGCTGAGCCGATAATTACTAGCCGGTCATCAACGATCATAGCCTTCGCATGGATATAGACGCCCTCAGTTGTCAATTGTCCATTTTTTAGCTTACCCCAACCTCTCAAACTGAAGAATGTGATGTAATCATTCGGATCAATCCCTTCGACACGTAATCGACTGAAGATCGAAGTTTCTCCGCGACATATCGATCGGTTCTGACATTCGACAATGAGACGTACTGAACCAGCGGCATCTTCATTGAGAGGGGAGGGATAACCTGGCATAGTAGGAATGATTATGATAGCCTTCCAAGGGGTACCTTGCGCGTGTGCTTTGATGATTCGGTTCACTAGAGCATCCCCAATCTGATTGGTGATCACGGTCCCTTCGACGATACAGGAGGTGATGAAGAATTGATTCTCAATGTAAACAAAATGATCGCTTAGCTCGATCGCTTTGACGTAGGCAGTTTGGATCGAATGTTCGATCTTGGAAGGGGTACCAATTGACCAAGGCCCACAAGATCTACAGATCTGAGCTTCGCAGGTACCAATGATGCGTCGTTCAGAAAGCTCCTGCGGGGTGAAATCCGATGGTGGGATCAGAAAAGGCATCAGGCGAGTATGATTCTTGGTTCGTAACAGATAGTTCCAACGCTGGATAAAATGTCGGCATAAGTCCCGTGCTGGTTGACCAACGAGCTGTAAACCAATATCATGCCTGTAGAAGGAGAAGACGGCTTTGAGCTTCATTCATTGGCACTCATGAAGAAGAGCTATGCGAGTTCTTACCATGGCTGTCGAGGTACACGATCGCGATCATACATATCTTCTTCTGGTCGAGTCAAGTTGAAGAAATCCGAAACACGTTGATTACTATAATCCTTTCCGGGCCAGATTTGACCATCCTCAACGTCATGGGTCTGACGATCAAAATTCTCAACAAAATCCAGACCGCCTGTGGCATCATCAATCAACACATGGCCAGGAGAGTCCCATCTCCCAAAGCACAGATCAAGTCCACCCATGAAGGCAATGGTTTCATCTATGACACAAAGTTTTTCGTGATGCGACCACAATAGATTCCCGGTACCAGTGTGAGATGGAGATCGTTGTATATGAATGTTGGGTGAGAGTGATAATAGGCGACTCTTTGTATAACCTGACTCGACGGGTGTAAACCCATTGGATACCTCTTTATAGACGATTACGAATATTTGAACACCTTCGTTAGCCTTTCGTTGGAGCAATCTATCTAATCTCCATTTTTGGTTTAGAGCAGGTGGCCTCCTTAGATACAATTCTGGCGACTGAATGATATGAGCATGAAGCAATCAGATCATTTGATGCGTGAAAACACAAGTGGCAAAAGTGTGAGGATAAGATTAAAACAATGTACTGACCAACCACCAGTCATGTATATAAATCCGTTCCTTTGCCAGCAAGATGGCTTTACTTAAGTTCCAGAAGTAATCACGACCATCAATTAACCATTGAGCGGAGACATTCATGCGGATAGGTGCATAGCTGTCGAACCGGTTTTTGCCTGACCAGATAGATCGTGCAGCCATACGCTCAATAGAAGCGATGAATTGATCCATCTGTCTTTCGTTTTTTGCTGTCAATTTAACTTCTCGTTCTGAATTGATGATGTAAAATACATGCGAAGATGCATTTTGATGTTTGGGATCAGCCCCCATAAGATCCGTAGCCGAAGGGTCATTAGGATCGCTTTCTGTACTATGGCGAGTTGGCACAGACATGGACCTTCGTTTAGTTTTGTTTTTATTCTTGCCTTTGTTTTTGTTCTCTTCAGGTGAGTCGACGTATGTACTTTGAGGAATCGGTGGAGAGTGCTGCTGCTTTCTAGCGTCATGCCAATCTATTAAATGGATACCTTGCTTAAGAAGCCTCGTCGGCCGTTTCAACTGAAACTCGTCGTCCAACAGAAATATATCATAAATCTCCGTTTGGTCGGGTTCATCCACACAAATCAGATAAGACTCGCGGACAATGAACCATTTGGGTTCTCGTCGTTCTTTCCACTCCACAGGGTGGAATCCAGCCCGTTTACGACGTGAAAACGCGCCGCTTGACATGATGCGAAGGTACCCCTGTTTCCCTTGAAATCCACCTCGGTTTGCGAGAGCTAACGAGAGAGCCGATATTTCAAGAAACTTGCATAACCGGTTGGCCTCTGGAACGAACATCTGCTTCATGCAAAGGTCGTATAGAGATCAGCGTTGAATGTTACATCAGCGGCTGAGGGCAGAGTGCCAAAGTAACATACAGTTGCTTTGGTGAGCTTGAGTAAGTAATCTTCCAAACCCTCCCTTTGAAGCCTAGCAAATTCACCCTTGTTCTCAGCTTTTCCTTCGCGCTTCAAAAGATTGTAGTACGGTAAAGAAGTTTTTGGAAACGGAGGAAGCGAAACATCATTGGAGTTGCGAGAAACAATGTTGGAAGCCTTATAGGCTGCGTGAAGGTTGACAAAGTCTCGCAGCTCCCGGTAAATCACCCACTGTATTGTTGGAGGCAAGATCTATGGATGAGTAATTATAAGGAGAGTAGGCGTAGTATGATAGGACACGAAGGTATATCGCTGACCTTGAGTAGTCTATCACCATATTCGAGTTCTATTCGGAAGACAGCATGGCTAGCATGGAAAGGATGGATGCTGTCCGCAACCTTGAGCTTGAGGTAGTTCATCAAGATCGGGATCCGATGCTGGCCATGTTCATCTCTATCCATGGCCATCTTCAACATGATGCTGAGGGAGCCAAGATTGGACAGCGGCAAAAGCGATCATAAGACAACATTCGCATAAGCGTATGTGCAAAAAGACATCAGCTTGGTTTCACGAAAGAACAGTAGGAGGTTTGACTGACACTGGAAGCAGCCCGGTCGTCAGTTCGGTAGTCAGTTCGGTTCCAATCACTTGGGTTTTGACCTCTGCGGCTTTGGGTTTGCTTTTGATGAAGCCAATGACGGAACCTGGCAAGCCAGTTTCACTTCTTGCACGCAGAGGAGAATTATTCTGACTAGGACCAGCGGGTGAGGAGTTGGTGAGAAGTTTTGCTTTGACGGCCGACCAACCCTTAGAGGGTGAGGGTTGAGAGTTGATTCCTCCGGAAGATGAGCGTTCGAAGGTAGACGTATTGTTATCGTTTATCGCATCAGGAAGTGTGGGAAGCTTTGCGGCGGTTTGATGTGCTGGACTGCCAGCCCAATGAGGTGATGTGCCAGTGCTAAGGCGAGTAAGACTAGGTTGACGGGGAGATCTGGACTTTGGTTTCGGGGGTTCTTGATCGGATATAGGGCTTTGATGCTCGGAAACACGATGAGATTCAGGTGGTAGAAGTGTCTGGGCAGGTTTCTGAGTGATATCTCCCGAAGGCGCACTGGGTCTCTCTTGATTCTTGTCATTCGAGTTAGACTGATTTGTGGCGCTGATGGCGGAGTGCTCAGATTCTAAAGAATCAAGAGGTTTGTGCGCAGAGCTCGGAGGCGCTAGAGAACCTCCGGTGGGTGGTTGAAATTTGACAGAATCGGATTTGAGAGTGTTAAGCGTTCCGGACGATTCAGCCTCAGGGTCACCACCCGAGTCCGAGGTTGATGTATGAAGATTGGAAGATTGTCGACCGACAGGATCGTTTTGCGAAGGTTCAAGGGTTAGATGACTAGGCAAGATGTTGGTGGAAATGTTAGCCGAAGAGGAGGAGTCGCCGTTGGTTTGATTGGATTTAGTGAGATGAAGAGAAGAGGAAGAGTTATGGGATGTGGCATCGAGTGAGGGTTGAGGTTCGATCTCAGTATTGCGGGGTTTGACAGGTTCAGTTTCTGATAAAGCGGTACCAGAATTCTTAACGGAGATGGTCATGTTGAGTTGATGATTGTTTGAGGCGCGATGGAAGTTGAACGGCGAGTGATGAGAAGTTGCTGTTAAGCTAAAGAAGTTGCTGAGGATATGGCAATGAGAACTTCAGTCTCATTTAGGGAAGAACTCTCTCGTTTTGTTGGCTGTAAACCCCAAAAAAGAAAACCACCATCAAAGCGTCACGAGCATCGTCACGAATCGCTAAAGCAACAACAGTCTGTGAGCAATCTTCACACTCAAGTCCTTCCTCACAGATCTTCATCAAACATTCAGTCTTCAGTCTATTCGTTACTTTTCTTCAACTTTCAAATCATATCGATTTATTTCTGTGGTACCGACTTCTTCATTCGAACTTATGGGCTACACCATATCCCTTGCATGAGAAGTTCAAGTTCGTTTAAGTAACATTCAAGATTGCGCGAGGAAGAATCAACATATTTCAAGCTACTCGATACTTGAAGTTGTACATGTTTACGTAAGAGGCATGACCGCGTGGAAACGGATACAAATCATTCACTCGCTTATTCCACGGTCAGCCATACCAGAGCGTCATGCACACCCATGAAACCATTGCACACGAGAAACTCAAATCTTGGAATCATGCATAAAAGAAGGAAGAGATGAAAGTAACCCTGCAAAGGGATTCAAAACACCAGTGATGAGAATCAGACAAACACTCAGAGAGTCTACTACCAACTCGTGATTTTTCACAGCCAAATGTCCCTGCAGATGGTAGTACAATAACTACCACTGGGCTTGGTATAGAGTGCACTTTGTCAACCTTCAACACTTGGATGGGTTCAACCAGGACCCTGGAAAGCTCCTACTGAGGCGTCTGATGTAAAACCCGACATGATCGTGGTCGCCAATTTTTTTTTTTTCAAAACCTGACATTTTAGATCAGATGGCTAAAACGCTAAGAGCATCCGCACTCGTTTGCGGTTGTTAACTTGGTCACGTGCGGTAACAACCGCTACATTAAGCAAAAAATGACTTAACTCAGCCAAATTTCGCACTCGTTTGTGTTAGTAGCACTGTAACGTTTGTAACTTTACCGATAATGCATGTGCTCCGCAGTGGTCATGCAGTAAGGTAACATTCAATTTTTCAAGTACGATTTCAAGTTTAAGAAAACAAAGGCTATATTTGAATACATCTATTGATCTTGTGAAAATTATAAAGATTTGAAACTACACAAGAAAGATGAACAATCTGAACCAATCCAAACTTTTTTTAATGTTTGATTCAGCTTTTTTCAACTGTTTGGTTTGTATCTCTTGATCTTAAAAGTCTTCCAGTCATTAGTCTTTAGAATTCAATTTTCTCATCTATCTCTATACATATGTGAAGTCTGAAATTCTTCATATTGATTCGATTGGTTTGAAGTCGAGTTGAAGATTTTCAAACGACCTATTTTAGAACAAAAAAACAAAAAAAACAATTGTAAAAACATTGATTGGTGTTAAAAGGTCTTGATTCAATTCATGTGACTGGGTGAGAGAGGTGAAAAGACGATGTTTGTTGTTGACTTTGGTATTGGAGATTGGGCTGAGTTGAGTTTTTGGAGTTGTAGTTGCTGTGAACAGGTTGTGATGTGTGCTACCGCATGCGTTAGCCAATCGGTAGATTTACCGATTCGCTAACGCAAACTGATGAAAAATTAACTACCGCGGGGCTAATTGTTCACCGGTGCGGAAAAGACCCCGCGGTTGCGTTAAATTTAACCTTACCGCACGAGTGCGGATGCTCTAAGCTGGTTTTTTTAATTTTTTAGGTAGAAACCTGACTTTTTTCGTCAGATGCCTCTGAGCCCTGGTTCCGGCGGAAAAAGCCCCAAGACCCGAAGAAAAAGCCCCGAGACCTGGTTGAAAGCACCGAGGGCCCATGGGGCCCGCGCTGCTCAGCTCATCCAAACTGATGACCAGTTCACGCACGTTGACTGACAAGGGGGCAAAACATATAACACAGAGATATGCTTTTGGATTTAATTTCAAAAGCAATTGATTGTAATAAAACTTTTAAGTGTAATGAAAGGAATGACCAGAAGATCATGCTTCATCTTCATTTTCGCGACCCGATATTGGTCCATTGGCCTGTTGGCGTTGCCGTTCTTCAGTGTATCGGTTGATCAAAGTGTCCATTTTGATCGATTGAAACATATCTCGAATGACTGATGGCACTGAATAGCAACCATCAGCCACAAGTGCGAAGTTGGAACCGTCCAATGGCTTAAAGACGTAGATGATATCACTTGCATCAAGAAGACTAAAAGTCCAGGATGGAGACAATTCGGAAGTGGCCATGGCCACAGGCAAGTTGGGTTTATAAGTCAACACTTGCACACCCACATGTGAAAGCTTTTTCCTGGAAGCCAAACTAGTCACAAAAGCATGCTTCTTTGAAATATACTCATATACAATCACAGTGTGACAAAGAAGCATTGTCTGAAAAGGTTTGTCAATCAGCACCTGCGTCTACTCCATAGATGAGGAAGCCGCAGTGAAGATGGACTTACTCGATTTCTGATCGCTAAGAGGAATTTTCCTGGCTCAATTGGGTTTTCAGTCGTAATGAATCCCCCATCAAAAAGCTTTTGCAAGTCAACTTCTCAGCGATGTGAAGTGTTTGTGATAGCACCAGCCAAATTGATTTTGATTTGAATATTCCAGCGGTGTCTGCGTGCGGCACCAGTTGGTGTGCTCACTAAGCTCTTCATGTACACCGCAATCTCCTTTGAACATTCACTTGGATTCAAATCACCCGTTTTAGTTTTGTTGATGCTTTCTCCCAGCTCGTTGGGTTTGATGAGAAGTCTCTTGTTTCCTTTATGACGAGCAAGCTGACTATCGTGCATGGTTCGAATGTGAATAAGATTGAGGCCACAGAGCTTCCCTTCTTCAACCAATACCCAGCGATCTTTGTTGGCCTTATATTTAGCGGAATCGAGGCCAAGTGGTGGATCATCTGTAGAACATATGGATGTTAAGTCTTGTATGATCAATCACACAGTGTAATCACAGCTAAACTTACCAGTTGGATTCATTAAGCTGGCAATGGAGATTGCTGCGTTTTGAATGGCATCCGCTTCAACCTCGTCAGGGACTTGATTGAGCAAGAGATCAAGCTTGTTTTGCTCCTTTGCTAACAAAGCAGCTTCAGAAAACGCAAGCTCCTCAGGCCATTCACCTGATTTTGCACCATATCTTACTCGATAATCCTTTGTTGCACATACCGATACATCTACATTATATATGTGATTAGAAATCGGAAACTCAGTTGGATGATTGGTTTTGAATGTACTTACCCGGTGTGTCATCCTCATCCTCAATAGGGATTTTGAACTCCTCAAGCACACTATCAATGTCTAGCTCTTCGTCGTCTGATTCTAACGGACCCATTCCAGCTAACTCTGCCAAGCTATTGGCAATCTTGTTGGCAGTAGTGAGTTCGTGTGCGATTTCAGCATTTGTTGGCCAAGTCCGGAGGAGTTCAAAGTTTTCAGCAACTTCTTCATCGCCAAATGCATATTGATAGCCGGCATGCAAGTGCTCCGAAGGCGGTATTTTGATTCTGCCACCCATGGCACTTTTGACCACTGCATGGATTTTAGGCATCATAAATCGGGCATCCAGGACTGAGAAGCGTGGTGAAACTACTCGCATCCATCCAAATATATGCTTGCAAGGTTCAGTTCCATGCTTCCAAGGGCAGAGAGGGTATTCAGGATAGTATTTGCAATGAGCTATGATCAAAGCTAGAAGTGATATAGGAAGAGTTGAAAAAATTTTGAAGCTCGGGTGTGAAATACAATTTTGGTGAAAACTCATTAGACCATTGGTTTCCTTTTCGCGTTTTTGAAGGTAAGATTTCCAACGTCGTAGGAAGAAGCCTGCAGTCCACGCAGACCGTATACGTTCATGGTGACCGATCTTCTTGTTTAACCACAAATCAACCAATTCCCCAATGACATATAGATAAATTGCCAAACCGGTATTGTTTTCAAGCCGAAGTGCAGCGGCTAGAGTTGGAGCACTAAAAGTCCGCAGCGCACGACCATCATCTTGTTTATCAGAATCAAATACATCCTTGGGGTGAAGTGGAGAGTCGGCCATTTTAAGGATCTCTGCAAGCTGCTGGATAGTGACCGTGGAATTTCCAATAACCATCAAGCAAGCACCTGAAAGTAACTGGTTTGCACCAGTCTTTCGAGCGTGCTTGGGGTCTTGAATACTTATGATTGGGCGGGGTGGATTTCCAAAAAGTGGAATCTTGATATAAACATTGAGACTTGCTTTTGAATAGTTATAAAATTGGGTCGACTTTTGAACTAGCTTTTCTTGAGCAGAGAACTCGGTCGCAGCTCCGTCCGCTCCCATTGAAAGAATGTTGATTCCGGCCTCATGAGCAAGTGTGATGACCTTCTCGTGCTCTGATGCGATGTCGTCGGCTCCTTCATTTGATCGACTAGCAATGAGAGCTACTACATATGTTGGAACATTTGGGAGAGGTACCTGGATGGTATATGCTCGTATCTAAATCAAAATGAATCAAGATGTCAGCATATCAAAATACATAGATAGTCTATCATAGACTTTCTTACCTGCGAGCATAATTTGTCCTCCTTGACTATTTCCTCCACTAAGCTGCGAAGCTCCTCTGCATTTTTGAAGGGCACATCTGGCCCCTGTGCACCAACCAAGAAACCGTTGTGGTGTCGAAGCGTTTTGACACATACTGTCTGATCAGAAGCCGCTGCAATGGGGCCCGAGTAACCGAGGGTTGCCAGGTTGGTTGCAATTCGAGTGAAGTTGGCAACATGGATCCCAGGCTCCATTTTCCCACCTTCACGAGCTTGAATTTGACGTTGACTCCGTGCGGTTCGACCGGCAAAGGTTTTGGTGAACAGGTTGAGAGCGGAACGACTCATTGCTCCAAGTGTTGTTAGACAATCATCAAGATACGGATCCACTCACATTCCTCGAAGCGACTTGCCTGCATCTTCACGCTCTGCTCGCACCGTAACCCCCATGATTAATCCTTTCACAGCTTCACGATTCTTGAAGAGCCCTTTTTTTGCCAAGATAGAAACATGGTTTAAGTAGTTGCTAAAGTCTCCACCCTGCGAAGATTCGAGAGATTTTCCACATGTGCGAAGGTCATGGAACTCTACAAGTTTGGCATTATACGCATCAGTCTCAACAAGCGTGTCGTTGGTGAACTTGAGGGTATCAGCTCCAGCGTATTTGTGATTGATTGCACTGTTTAAACTTTGGACTTCTTTGAGTGAACAACACTTGGAGCAGGCCGTATTGGGATCGGATTTTCTGTGTATGAATGTCTTGAGGCACACCGGAGAGTAGATAGCGTTTCGAGACCCGTGCCGTTTAACTAGCCAAATAGCGCGTGCATCTAATGCGTCTAGAAATTTGGCCTTGTCGGCCTTCGATAAGGACTTTTCGGTAGCGTTCTCGCCAAAGAGCTCCTTGCACAGCTTGTGTCGTACATTACCGCGGTAAATTGTACAAGTATTCTCTAGAAAAGTTTCGATGCTCTGCGTTGCTCGTGATTGAATCCATGTGACATTGTTTAAACCAGGACATGCAATCTCAGAGTAGCCTCTTTTCAAACGCTGGACGACTGCTGGGTCCTTTGGCGTAGCTGAAAAGAAAGTCGTCAGGACTTTACTGGAACGAATATCGGCTGTCTTCTTGATACACGTAGCTGATTGAATCATTTGGCATATGAATTTCTGTTTTTTGGTAGATACGAATTGAATAACATAAATCAAAGCTCACCGGTTTTCCAGTGTTCTTGTGCTCCCTCAATTCGTCCACCGTGTAAGTTCTTCTTCTTCGCTCCACAATGGCACCAAAACTCTTTCCTCCTGAACAGGTCTTCAATCTTGCATCGGTCACACACCTTGCTGGGTTTTGACAGGGGACACAGCTCCAGTAAGTCGGAAACTGTCGAGACATACTGTCGTTTGGCGTTAGGTTTGACTTGGACCGGAAGCGAGCTTTTGGCTTCTTTCGGTTCCTCAGCATCCGAAGAGATCAGATTAATCTCGAGTGGTGGCTTTTTTGCAGGTATCAAGGTATGTGAACTTGTCGATTGCTTAGGTTCATCGCCATCTGAAGACATTAGATCGATCTCGACTTGTTGGCTTTGTTTGGCTGGGGGTTTTTCAAGCTGGCTGATGGAAGCATTCGGATCCGCATTGGGTTTAGAAACAACTCGGCGTTTCATTCCTTTGCCTCTAGAGGAGGGTGGCGGTCCAGAACCGGGGGGACTGTGTGGTCGGCAATCCATCCCTTTCTTGTTGATCAAGACTGAGGATCAAATACCTCATAGTCAGCTTATGTGCGATTACATGTTTGAAGTTTGCAAAAGGACAAGAAGCGAAAAGAGAAAAACATACCTTTAACAAGCCAGAGGATATTCTCCATCTTAACCTTGACCACTTGATCAGAATCTGACTCCCATCCAGGCGGCTTGACTAGTCTCCTAGCCTTATCGACCTCTGAGTCCCACAGATCATGCTTGCGAGCCTCGCCAAGCCACTTCATCACCAATTTGAGTCCATGAGGACCTTTTTGTATATGATTGTGTCCCTCTTGCACACCAAACAACGCATCCAGCTTACAGTTAGCTGCATACCACATACCCTCCTCTTCATATTCAGGAGGTAGATATGGTGCGCCCGAGAATTTCTTGTATATTTCATCGGAGGTGGTGGCCAGACGGATGAAAGGTGAACTTTCCGTCAAGAGGATGATCTCATCAATAACTTGATCAAGTAATGGCATGGTGGTTTAGTGTTTAATGGTTGGATATATTTCAAAATAACCTGAAACCTGCGGGAAGGTGCAATAGCAAAAAATATTGAGTGTGTAACAACATCTTAAGATCAAGAAATGGACATACCTATAGAATTTCAAGAAGGATGTGATGTGATAGTTTGTCAACTAAGTTTCCAAATGTGCAATGTTGAATGAATAAAGTTTGAACTTTGCAAGATCACTAAATCCAAGTCCTGGTGGTGGTCTGTGGTGGACCGTGGTAAATTGTGCTGTGTAACTCTACATAACCACAACTTTGCCGGTCACAGGGCTTTTTTTTCCTCGCCCCGTCTACTCTGAGGACTTAACCCGTCCTTCAAAACACGACTTTTCTCATCAGAAGCATGCGGCGGGACCACCAATTTCCCGACATGTTTCATCAGAAGCTTTTTTGCCAAAAAGCTCGAAAAACCCTCAAAAACCCCGAACCCGACATTTTTCATCAGAAGCATCCAAAATTTGGAAGGCCAAAACCCGACTTTTTTCATCAGACAGGCCAGTAGGAGCTTTCCAGGGTCCTGTTCAACCTGAGGTTTTCTAGAGAAACAAACCAGAGGTCAAATTGATACAAGCAACTCTACCATGCGTCGTCATTTCAGGGCATCTGGTTCTGCAATTTGATGTAGACTCGTCACTCATCAGCGTTTTGATCCTAACTGCATTTGGTGGAACTTATGATAAGTTTGCTTCCTGAGAATGGGCATGTTCACAAGCCCAGAACAAGATTCTGAGATTGGAAAAAGCTATAGAATTCGATACCACAAATGTCCATCAACCCAATAAACATATTCCTAATATTAAAGAGGTCAGCACGTTCAGACACACCATTACTAGGGAAATATGCAAGGCGCCATTTTCACTCATTATTTGATTGAATTCAATTGGATTGAATAAGAAACGGAAATCCGTCCATCTGATAATAATAATACAAGCTTGATCAACTAAAGACAAATCCTCTTGTAGACTTGTAAAACCGATTGCCAAAAATTTCCTCAAATTATGATATTTGAATCCTACGAGCTTCTTTATTTGGTTTGACTTTTGGTATTTTAACTTCAAGTATGCCATCATTAAAACTAGCTTTAATTTGTTCATAACTAGTTGTCTCGGGTACAGAGATTGTTCGAAGATATTGACCAAAGCTTCGCTCCGAAACCTAAATATCAACATGCACCACAGATGAGGAAATATATGCCATCAGCCGCGCTGCAGGTGTGATAGGGTAGCTCTTAAGATGAGGATAAGTTTACTTACCCTGACGTTTCCTTGTTGGTGTTCAGCAGGAGACTTGGTCTCAGTGCTGACTGTCAAGCGTCCGTCATGAAGTTCGATTGAGATCTCCCCTGTGAAGCAAATAGCCTCCAAGGATGATGAGTGATTCAGTAGACCCAGGATATAGGATAAAATGGGCACACATACCTTTCTTGGCGCCAGGGAGCTCAATAGTCATGATCATTTCATCACTAGTCTCCACAAGGTCGATTTTGGGACGTATAGGTTGACGAATCAGCGTGGTGCCCGGCTTCGTGAGGGGATTGAGACCATTATGATTGGAAGATTTTGGGCCTGGTGAGGTGGGGCCATATCGATCCGTTACTAGTTTATCAAACATTGACTCAAATTCATCCCATTGAGACGGGAATACTAGCGAGTAAGACATTGCTGTAGGCGAAGGAGAAGTTCAAAGTGAGAATGCTGGAAATGTGATGGTTGTGTATTGGGTTGTTGTCCGCGATGAGGAACAATGACAAAAAGCACAGGTGATGATTTATAGAATAGGCTAGGCATGCCATAGCAATGCGTTTAACAAAAATCGATGATGACATGTTTCCTTTGACGGTGCATTTCGAGTGATTTCGAGCAAAGGCTAGAGAAGGAGTTCCAGTTCGAGAACATACTTGAATCACATCACGGTATAAGCATATTTTGAACTATGTACAAAATGCTGTGATGTCATGACTCGACTCCTCGACCGTTGATGGTGGAAAAGTTCCAGAGATATGAAGAACAAATCTTGAAGTTCTGGAATTTGCTACGCAATTATCGAATGGAATCATGAAACCTCCTATCTATGAGCATGACCTGACTATATATAATACCTTTCCCGATGCCACCATTGGACGAACTCCAGACGAATATCTTCATCAAGAGAACATCACACCTCAAACTCACATCTTATCAACTTCGACGAATATCTTGCAACTCAACAAACGATAACCTCCAAAATGGCATTATTTCCTTCTCAATGGGATGACTTTGAATCCCTCTTTGACAAATTAGTCACTGATCGTTACGGTCCTGCTACCAATGGCTCTAGAACAAATGGAAATGATCCCAATTCTAATTCGGTGGTTCCACAAGGTTCAAGCATTGTTAAGAAAGTAATGCGGCCTAAGATGGACATTGTTGAAACGGATGACGCCTTCATTATGACCGCTGAATTTCCTGGCGCTAAAAAAGGTGAGGTTCTGAACTTTTTGGCTCTTTGATTAGACGTTCTTCTCCTTACTGATAAAGTCTGGGTCTTGTTTCATTGTCGTAGAGGACATTTCCATCGACCTTCAAAATGGCCGGCTCACAGTCTGTAGTGAAACTAAATCTTCAAATGAACACAAAGAAGGGAATGTGAGAGTAAGTAATGAACCAGCTGATACTCTGGTACTAATCATGTGGATTCACCAACAGCTCTAACAAATATCCCATTCTGCAGGTATCCGAAAGGTCTTTTGGAACTTTCTGTCGAACGGTAGCCGTACCACAAACAATCACTCACGATCAAATCAAAGCTGCCTTCAATGAAGGTGTACTTGAGCTAAAAGTTCCTAAAGTCAAAACAAACACCGAATCACACAAAATCCAAATCGCCTGAACCATGTTGTGATTCTTCACCTATTGGATTCCTTTTTGGCTTGAATCCTTCATTCTTCTTTCAAAAAAATTGTCTTATTATTCTTGTATGATGTGATAGGACCTCAACGCTCATCCTCAGCAGAGAGTTAAGAAGTACCAAACCATCGAATATTTTCCCTAATTTTGTTGATTTCCAGTTGTATCTTTTTAACTTACAAACCTGAATGAAAATTTCAACTTGTTTCTTCTCATCATGTCCTCTGCAATATATACTTAAGTTTGCAAGCTCATAGTTATTTGGGTCATGTACCTTCGGCCCCAGTAGAAAACCAGACAGGGAAGCCTCAGCCACATGTCAATCTGTGCTATGGTAAGGTGACAATTTACGTTCATTCAAGACAGCGCATCAAAATTACCGTGTTGGTCCTTGGCTGGAACCCTGTGGAGCCCCATGATAATCTCACATATGCCACTACGGCAAGTTTACGACTCGCATCAGAGATAGTCTTGGTGTGATGGACAGTAAATTAGTAATATATTTCAGTCACATTTGATGTTCTGACCAGAGCTTGCTCCCCTGGCCGAAGTGACATCCACCGATTCCAAACACTCCAAGACGCTGAGGGGCCCCACATGACAGAAGACGGCGTACTGTGGGCTACCGCATCAGGCTGTCCTCCCAATATAGATCTTAAAACTCTGTCATTTGACCCACTCCCAGGCACACATCGGCAGGCCATGGACGCATAACAAAATCCCACGTTGTTTATTCTCGTTCGCTGGATGGATGCATACTTCGGAACAGTGTATGTTGCGTTATAATTCGGCCGCGACTCTTGGAAGAGTCAAGTGGCACCAACTGTCCAGCTAAAACACGAATCGGTTCCTCATCATGCTTTATCCTGGGCCGCCGGCATCAGAAAAAGTAGAACAAACATTTAATAAAAACAAATACCAAAGGCGACGTCATAATCTATACACACATGGAGGCAAACTGTTACTCTTTTGAGGACCATCAACGAGACTTTACTCATATATTTTTAGTAATTGACTTTTTGAGAACAAATTTAAGATTTAAAAGGCTCAAACACGCGTACTTCATGAAGGGGTATGTGAAAATGAAAGTCGGAACTTGGAACAATCGGTACTAGAGAGGACCATATCCATCCAGGACATACATATTCAAGCTAACACCGGTATCGTTCGCTTCAAGCACCTACAGCATATTCGACGGTCCATAGCGTCAATGAATCAGTTCGAGGTTGAGTCTTCTTCAATGATAACAGCTGGAAGTAGAGCTGTCGGGTCGTCGCCGGTGGATTCCAATGATACTGGCTCGTCCATGTCAAAGATAGAGCTGAGCTGATCGGGGTCAGACTTCAAATCACGGGCGCCTTCAGCATCTTCCGTTTTATTCAGTTCGGATACATGAGTCAAAGGTTTCTTCTCCGTCTCCACTTCTGAACCACTCCCATCCTCATCGTCATCACCCATTGAGGCTAACCTCGCCTGAAGAGTCGCCAAAGAGCTTGTGTTTGCTGATGTGGAAGTCGAATAATCATGACCATCAGCAATGTCTTGTGCAGTTACTGGCGTCTTCAGTACAATTCCCGAGCCGGGCTTGGCGATACTTATTTTCCTAGGTGGCAATGGCTTCGCAGCGTCTATATATCATACATGAATCAGGTCAGTCAGGTCCAGGAGAGACATGTTACGCTCGCGACAAAGAACACTGACATTTATTGTTTCCCGCGACGTACACCAGCTTGCCACGGCTCCAAACGCTTAGATTGCCATTTCCTTCCCCTGGTACCGCACTAGTCTCGGAACGTTCACTGCGTTCCGGTGAGGCTGTCACTTTGGCACGAGACCAGGCAGAGGGGGCGTCCAATTTGGCAGGTTCTGAAGCTTCGGATTTAGATATCTCTTCTTCTTCTACCACTTCCGCCTCCTCCTGCAGTTTGTTTTTGACACGAGAGCTTCTCCTTTCGCCTTGAGGTGCTTCAGACTAAGGGTAGAATTCAGGGAAAGTTTCATAAATCAAGAGCAAACAAATTATCGTATCTGAAGATGCGCAGGCCAGAAGGAGTGAGCATTTAGCGAACCTTGCTTAAAGAGGATCCTTTTGATTTTGATTGGCGACATTTCTTCGCAAGAGAGTCTTTAGAAACGCTTGGGTCAGCGTCTTCATCTTCGTCAATGTCCATGTTATAATTATCTTGAACATCTCCGTCAGCCATCGTTTCGTCCCAAGATTTATCCTCAACCTCGGAATCATCATCGCTACGGGCAATCTTTCGTCGTTTACGCCCGTTTTGTTTACTATTTGAGCTCTCTTCTTTGACACCTTCGTCAAACTTTTGCAGCTCGCGCTCAAATTGTCGATCACTAAGATCTGAGTCGACTACGTAGTCGGGTTTTTTTGCTTGCGCGCGAAGTCTAGAGCTCACGCGACCCCCTAGAATGTTTGATATGTCGACATTGACGTTTTCCTTGACTCTCTGTTGTTCAGCAAGTCTTCTCTGACGCCGAATTTCTATGGCTTCTAGGCGAGCCTTTTCTTCAAGAATCTGTTGGACGCGCTGGAAAAGGTTCAAAGGGATGAGTTGCTTGTCAATGATCGACAGCAAATCACTATCTGAACAATATTGAGATTGGTTCTTGGACCTTACCTTCTTCCCATTTTCAATTCTGGGTTTAGCAACATCGTCGATGGCTTTGTTTAATTGCCACTCACGTTTGAGTTTTGGGTCGATTTTTTTGCTAGGTGATCCGTTTTTCTTACTTCCAGTCAAAAACATGGCAGGTACTTTTCCTTTTGATTTGACTGGTTTGCCATCTTGCCCTGCGTCACCGGACGAAGGGGACGGTAGAGGTAATAGCGAAGGATCGTTATCCAGTCGACTCTGAGCAATTAAAAATTCCTCTTGCGTGGAACTAAGCACATCCCACGAGCAATTGGATTTATGTGGATTTCCAGAGCAATAAATCCTTGGCGAGTCTGACAAGACATACCACATGTACCCAAGAGGAATCACAGTACTGGTAAATTGTCACGTATAAAGACATCTGTGATAGCAGTAAAGGTACATACCATCGATTTGCCACCAAGTTTTCATGTCGCGGTCAAGTCCCAATGGTCGAATCAAGAGAGGGTTTTCGATTGCTACCGGCTGCTCAAGGCTGGCTTTGCCAGTGTTCGTAGATGCCTTAGAAGAGGCCGAATTTTTCGATGGCTTTCCGAGGGCCTTCTCATAATTTTCGTCAACAATTGAGCGGATATTTTGAGAGTAGGACAGCTGGTGGTCCACGAGGGTCCTGAGTAAGTGAATCTGCCGAAGATTCAATTGCGATACAATGGGAATATCATTTTGTTTTAGTGCTTTCAAAAAACTCCTTTTGAGGTGCATCCTTGAGCCAAAAGTGAAATTGTGCGATTGGAATCATTAGAGAAGCATACCTTTTCCTTCCAATCCAAATTCCAGAAACCGTCCTGGCTAGTCTTCAGGAGGTTTTCTTGCCATTTCAAAAGAGCATTCGAAGGAATTTTTTCCTTCGCTTTTAAGACTGTGTCCACGTATTGGGACAACCAGCGTTGCCAATTGGCTGTGTTTACCAGCTTGAGGTTCTCGTGGAAGATCTTGATGATGGCTGTTAGTATGTCACGATCATTATTTTCGACCGCCTTTTCGAACTGCAAAAGTAGAAGTGTCGAGCCGTATATCGCAGCCATTCAGCCACTCATGTCGGTTGCATAAGCAAGATTTTTTTCTGGACGTGTAAAATTCACTCACATCGATGACGTTTTGTATTCTTAATGCAATCTCAATATCTTCAGATAAAGAAGTGAATTTGCATATGAAAGCCCACACGTACTGAGGGGGTAAATTTGTTTGAGGTTTAGGATTAATTGGAAGATATATAGGCAGTCAGGAGTCAAGTACGAAATTGCTCGGCTATCCCTGCCATCCCAGTGCGAAGTGCAGATCTTGACGATATATCACAGAACGTGATGTGGATTACAAAGGCACTTACTGCAGTTTCCCAACTTTCGCTTGGTTTGTCGAGTATCTCTGTCCTTTTAGAGGGAAGGTCAACAGAAGCAGGGGTGTTTTGCTGAACTGACTGTGTGATATTGAATGTTTGAGGCTCTGATGTGACTTCGGGAAGAAGCTGACTGGCTTCAGACATCACGGTGAGGGACATCCAATATGAAGCGATGTAAGAGGGCGCCTGGGGTCAAGCGACTCTTGTGAAGATGAGACTGTGCTGTGTGGCAACGAAGCACACAATAAATGAATAGACGAATGTAGACGAAGTAGAGTTGAAGGATAAAGCAGACTGGGTGTCAATTCCAGGTCGCTGAAGGTTGCTGAAAAGGCTGCGAAAGCGTGCAGCTTTAGGAAATCTAAATTGGATGTTTGTTGAGCGTTAAGGGAGAAGCGAGGAAGCTGAGGGCACGAGAGACGAAACTGAGTTCATCGTAAACAGCGGGGAATCGAGGGGGGCTGTCCTTAAATATCAAATATTCACTGCTCAACTACAGTCACGCTATTTACAACTCATTGACCACCAAAATAATAAAATACATTTGGTCGGCTCCGGATAAGTTAAAAGGTTACAACCACAAGACATGTGGTCAAATCAAGTGACACTTGAAGAACAAAACAGCCCTTTCATTTTGTAAACCTGATTCATCCCATGGTTGAAGCAATGGTTCACTTGGAACTTTGAGTGTCATCAAGACTTCCGTTACATTTTTCTGACATAAACTTTCACATACTGCATCTTCACAAATGCTTGTCCAATCAAAGCAAAAAAAGTTGCTGCCGGTCAGACCCATTTGTGAGCTGGATCGTTAATGAGGGTCTGTGCACGATCGGGGCTTCAGCTTTTGTAGCTCTGAGCTCTGAGATTTAATTTTGATGTTACTTGAGCGAAGATCCAGAGAGCTTCTGCCCAGCTACCCGATCCCCCCATCATCAATCCCATCAACCACCTATCACACTCCCAATCAGCCACGTCAGCAACACTTCAACTCAGGAATCATGCGTGAATCGTTTGAGTGTGATTTTGAGATCAGCATCTACACCAAATATGGCGACAGCAAGAATCCAAAATGGAGGCCCTACATCCTCAAAAGGGGTAACATTTTGTTAGAAATTAATCCGAATCAAATGTCATTTCCCGATCTACAAGCAACTGTCAAGCGGAAATGTAATAGCAATGACAATGAATTAGGGGACCTGATTATGACCGACTTTAATTCAGATGAGAAGCGCATCAAATGGATTGCAACAATCTCAGGTACAAGAGGTTGGTCAAAAACCCGAGGAAATCAGGTCCATTGTGAGGAACAGTTTCAAGCCTGGGCACATGAGGTATTGAAGGTATCATCTCAAACAGGTGGCCTTTATTTACTGATGGATAAGCCTGTGTTGAAAGTCGATTCTCAAAAGCGAGTGAGTAGTTTCCTTTTGGTCTTTTTCTGCTCCAAGCTGATTGCTTTCTCTCTTGTAAGAATGCTTCGTTAGCCTCAACTCGCCGCTTATGGTCTGTTGGAGATCAAAATAATGTCGGGGTGGGTGGCCAGTCGACTTTCCTACAATTTATACAATCTGATTCTTTTCTTTATACATCCAGAATATGGCCGATTCAGACAGTCATGAAATTGATCTTTTAGCCAAGGATCTTCAAGCTCAAAGTGTTGTACGACATGATTTGGATCGTTTTTTCCGTGTATATGAGATTCCTGGCGATGATGATGGATATGTGCTAATGTCACCGGGGAATGCTCAGAAATGGGCTAAAGAGATTGTACGTACCAATCATCGTTATAACACGGTTTTTATGACTGATCTTAATCTTAAACTTCTCAGTTGAACCCTACAACTCACGGTGTTTCACAGATCAGTCCACCGAGAGGCCTGCGAGAGAGTAAGAAAGGCACGCTCAAGAAAAAACGTATCCGAACGTCTTATAATCAAGGTGTGGCGGGTCCTTCCCATAGTGTCATTCAGAGACCACCTAGAGGTTCTGCTTCGATGGAAGACTACATCAAATTTGTCGGAATTAACGATCCAGTTGAAGTCAATGAAATCCTCGACCTTTTCAAACCCCATAGGATTCGAGACTATCATAACTTTCACAAAACCGACGGTTCAATCACCAAAAGCGATCTGTTAGGGTATGGTATTCCAGCTGGCATAATCAGTGACTTACTCGACAATGTTGATAGGTTTGACGAGCATCTTGCTGACCAGGATTAAAAAGGTAATCTCAATGTCATAGATTCATTTTGAGGAGACTCGCTAATCATCTTTTGAAACTTTTATTCGGTTGTTTGGATTTTAGGACGCTTCAAGACTTCATTTGAATCAAACGGGTTCCTTTTGTTACTTTGTATCAAATCTCATGTATTGTTTTCTATCTCAAACAAAGATCTTCTTCAACACAGTGTCTTATTTTTCTCTATTTTCTTTATTCTATCATATTGTATTGTTTTTGTCTTCTCTTCTTTATGTACTGATGGTCAATCAATCTTCTTAAACACAGTGTATTGTTTTCTTCTACTTTTTTTCTTTATTCTATCATTCTTTATGTACTGATGATCAATCAAGATCTTAATGCAAGTGTAGCATCATTTTGATCAATATTTGACTGGATCGAAGTTGAATTAATCAAAATGAAATAGTGAGAAACTTGAGATCTCAACAAAATCCAATCAGTCAATAAAAAAGCGGGACTTGAGATTTCACAATGAAATGAAATCAATTGAAAACAACATTGAAAAGGAATCCATCGATTGATAAAGATTGAGATGGGATTGATTGATGAAGATCGCATAAGAAACTCAATATTCAAAATGAAAGAAACTGGGATCGATCGATGAACATCATATAAAAATTCAAAATGAAAAAACTTGGGATCGATCGATGAACATCATATGAAAAACTCAATATTCAAAATGAAGAAACTTCTAAATGAGATCCATGAGATCCATGACCATCATTCCTGGAGGCAATAGATACCCACTATTTGCATACAGAGGGGCAAGTAGTTCAGGAGTGATTGCATCAATTGCTGTCTCTCTGATTGGCCAATTCGCATCTTCATTTGCATTCTCGAGGATGCGAGTTCTCTTGAAGCGTGATTTGATCACAGAGAAACAGTACTCGATGGGATTGAGCTCTGGACAATACGGTGGTAGATATACCAGTAATACACCTTCACCAGACACCATTTCAGCTCGTGAATGACCACTGAATAAGAGTAAACAACCACAACCTCACCTGCTGCCTCACAGAGCTCAGCTACTCGTCCATTGTGATGAATTGAGCAGTTATCCATCACCAGTACGCTGTTGGGATTTGGATAGGGTTGCATTTGTGGCAGCTATTGAACATGGAAGGAAAAAAGTGAGGATGTAAAAATGATTCAGGATATCTATCAATCACGTACCAGTTGGAACTCCAAGAAGGATTCAAATCGCTCGCGATTGATACTGCCCTCTCGGACTGTCAATGCCAGAAGACCATTCAATCCAATCGCAGGAAGTAGAGAGTAGCGGCGAGGATTGTTTCTTCGGACCCATCGATAGACTCGTTCCCCAGATTTTGAACGACCATTTACACGTAGCAAGTCCCTTTCACATATCAAGCTTTCATCTGATGCAAGATAATTGATTCAGTATGGTGATTCCTTCAAGTAGAAGTGGAAAACATACCAGTAAACACAAGCATCTCAGCTGGTATATCTCGCATCCTTTCAATATACTGAGCTTTTCTTTGAAAATCTTTGTTGACATGAGATGTGTTGGCTTTCTTTGAGGTAAGGTGTAAGCGATGATTGAGTTCGTTAGCCAGACACTCGACACTAGGGAGTGCTCCGGTATCGTCGTAGAGCTTTTCCCGGATCTCGTCTAAAAAGAGGTCAGGTGATGCAGCTACCAGCTCATTCAGAAAGTCGCGGTCCTCGTCGTCAAGCAAAGTTTTCCGTCCTCGAGTTTGGTATCCTTCAGGATCTCGGATGACTTGCCGAGTTTCTTGATACAGATTCATCCAACGTTTGAAAGAACGTTTACTGATGTCGGCATGGAGCTCATCGCAAATCTCGTCAGTGGCTTTGCCTTCGAGGATTTTGATAACTGCAAGAGCCTTGATTCGAGGGGGGTACTTGACAAACATTGATGTGGTTGCTGAATCAAATGGTGGCTGATGGATTTGACTGAAAGCACAATCAAAACTGAGCTGTGATCTGGGCAGAAGCTCTCTGGATCTTCGCTCAAGTAACAGCAAAATTAAATCTCAGAGCTCAGAGCTACAAAAGCTGAAGCCCCGATCGTGCACAGACCCTCATTAACGATCCAGCTCACAAATGGGTCCGACCGGCAGCAACTTTTTTTGCTTCGATTGGACAAGCATTTGTGAAGATGCAGTATGTCCAAAAAATCCCGTATTCCTGTATAGATATGACTGAGAATGCCACAAAACGCTTTGAGCAAGTTTGAGCTGCATTGAAGAAATCTTTGACTGTGACTCCTGGAACACCGAAGCAATTATCAAGAAGTAGGACCTCAGATCAGAAAGACATCCCAAAGGACATACTACTGCCTTACTGCGTCAATATCAGACTCAGTCCATGAAACCAAGAGCCAGATCAAATACCTTCATTACAAGGAACAAAGTTAGTGTGGACATCGCGATGATCATTACCTTCACTCAAGGCAGACAGGAGCATCAGATACAGACCAGAATCGGAAGAGGTCGGGCGAGCTCAAACCACGTTCTTCCATTGGTGGACATGTGGAAGAATGCGAACTATGCGCAATTCTGAGATCAGTGACACTTTGACGATAGTCTTAGCTTCACGAATGTGACATGTGATCATAGATCATCACCTTCAATCACGTGCCTAGAGTCAAATCACACTGTGTAATTGAGGTTCTTCATATATATCAAACAAGAATCTGGGGTTTACTTCAACTCATGTGCTCAAGTAGTTGAAGTGGTGAAGTCCTATTCTACTTAGAACATACTAGAGCACAATAAGTCAAATTTTGATGCAAGTTGATGACTTGGATTTGAGTAGAAGTCTTAGGCACATCCTTAATCTTATGTAATCCCTGGGCCTCAGGAGTCAGTGCCCATGTTAGCCTTATCAGTTAGAATTGTAAAACATGGATTATCTAAGGAGAAAAAATTGAATATGGGTCAATTATGAAGGCCTTCAGTTGGTTTTCTCTCACTTGACACCAACAGAAGATGGATCCAGAGAAGTTCACATATATTGAGGCATTTGAAGATTTTTAACCAGCCTGATCAGATTATGTCATTACTGCATTTTATGTTCACTAATAATTCATCCCATCTGTTTACCCAACGTGCAAGATAGGATATCATGCCAAACAATCTTTAGTTGTTTTGAATCATTTTATGTCAAAGTCAGACTAAGAGAACATGTAGAATATGATTCAATTGCTCTGAGCTTGAAGTCTCATGAAATGAAATGGAGTGTCAGGGTGGCTACAATTTAGCAAGTAAAGTAGTCTAGACATTACTTGAATCTTAGTCCTGACAAAGGATCCTGCTGGTCATGTGGGATCTCTGCTATTTTATATTCTCCTAAACTAAGGAAGATGATAATACAAATGTGGATAAAACCACAAGCTTTTCACATTGTTTCAAAGAGACAAGAATCTGAGGCCTACTGTAAGTTAACATATGTAAGGTGATTGACCTTTCAGCCTGGTTTATAATCTCTGAGATGCAAAATCTAGAGTGGCCTGCATCCAAAGACTAACAGGGATGTTGCCAATGTTGTGTTGCAACTTGCAAGAACTGAGTAATGACTAAAGAGATCTATGTAGCTTTTAGGTATGTAGAAAGGTTAACTTGAATCATGCTTATGGGGCATATTATAATCTGAGCTACCAGCTGGAAAGTAGACAACAAAAATGCAACTAATAAATATTATTTGAATAGCACTGTGAACATCATTCAACTTCCCCACATTGGAAGAGGAAAATGATTAATAGTACAGTTTGTCATAAAAAGATCCAATACCACTCACCTGAGCCTCAACACCCACACTACATATGTGCAGTACGCTAAGTAAATAGTTTTCTATCATGTACATACAGGTCTGCTCAGTTTTTTGCCCATCAGAATATATAAATCACATGTTATACCACATGTAACTTTTTTTGACTTGGAAAAAATTGTCCCAAGAATTCACTACATATAATTCTGTAGCTGCTCAGGCAATATTTTTGAAGCTATTTCTTAGTAACAGAAAGGGTATTACATGCAGTTGAGTTGATGAGATTACACCAAAACGTTGAGTCAGTGTATGTAGTCTATCCTTTGAATCCTTTTGTCAATCTGAAAAAAGTTACAGCATGTATTACATATGAACAACTCATCCTGATGAGCAGATAACACTACACAAAATATAATATTTTCTGGGCAGTAAATTAAATTATTGATACACAAAAATATTGAGAGGCCAGGAGAAGGGCGAAAAATAAATAAAAATATGCATCTTGTTCCCTGCGGTGAGAGCTTCACTCTCCATATTTTTCCATATTTTTACAGTCCGTATTGATAAGTGTACTAACAATAAACCTTCATAATCATCCAATTACAACCTGTAACAAGCACTGAAATTTGGCTCATTAGTGTTTAGAGAAACTTTTGATTTCTGAAAACACCTATAACTTTGTCAAATCTGCCTCAAAACACTCGATTTTAAGTGCATTAGAAAGCTGAACTCTTCTTCTCAAACTCTCATAAGGTCAAGAACTATGTAGCTAGTATGACAATCATTCTATGGATCTGTATGTACAAATGTATAAAAAAGATGATATCTTTTTTAGCAGACCAGCATGCTGTGTGGTCCTATTATAAACTATTTGGAGGACAATTCCAGCTTACCAATGCACCCAAAATAGAGCGTTTTGGACCGGAATTGAAAAAGTTATGAGTATTTTCAGAAATCAAAAGTTTCTCTAAACACTAATGAGCCAAATTTCAGTGCTTGTTACAGGTTGTAATTGGATGATTGTGAAGGTTTATTGTTAGTACACTTATCAATATGGACTGTAAAAATACGGAAAAATATGCAAAGTGAAGTTCTCAACGCAGGGAACAAGATGCATATTTTTATGCATTTTTTGCTCTCCTCCTGGCCTCTCAATATTTTTGTGTATCAATAATTTAATTTTCTGCCCAGAATATTTTATCTTTCTTGTAGTGTAACTGAGCAGAACTGTATGTACAAGATAACCACCAATTCACTGAGCCTGCTACACATATGTAGTGTGGGTTTATGGCTCAGGTGTGGAGTGATAGATCATTTTATGACAAATGATACTCCCAATCATTTTTTCCTGCCCACTTGGGGAAGTTGATTAATGTTTGCAGTGTAGAATAGTTGGGGATTGTGATAGTTATAGTCTAAACACCAAAATAATGAGCCAACCTTCCTACCTTCTTACATATATATTAAAAGTGCAAACAGCATGCATTGTGCTATGTAGCCCTGATTTAACATTGTATCAGAAGTGCTAAATATGGAATATTTTGTGTGACACATGTGAGGCTGTGACCTGGCCATGAGAGTTCAGGGTTGGTCACAGGGCCAGATCTGGACTTGGGTGGACTCAATGGAATCCAAAAATCACTCAGGGCCAACCAGGGCACACCTTGAATGTTTTACAGGTGAAAGAATGTGGTAAAGATGCCATGATTTTGACCTATATTGCCATTATATGTGTATCAGAATTTATTTAGAGGATATAAGAGCATACTTGAACATCAACAAGACTTCTAATGAGCCTATGTTGAAAGAAAATTCTTGTTTTTTAAATCAAGCAAAGAAACAATGGGCATTCAGGCAGTCAGGGCCGCAAATGTGCTTGCAGGGCATTTGTGCCTATGTTTCAGTGTGCCAGGGCACAGACTGTCAGCTTCAAAGATATTTCTTGGCATAGTGGGCCAGGAAGGGCCAGGTCCCGGTCACTGCTCTAGATGCAAGTGTTTCAATTCCGACACAGCTACATCATATGAAATTGAATTGTCATCATATTTAAGGGGGGAATGCATAACGCTGGCAGTTATGTAAAAGAGAAGATTCCCTCCATTTTGGCTCAGCCAAAGCTAGCTACTAAGAAATGTACAAGCAAATTACACAAGTACTGTTTTCCTTGGTACAGTGGCTCATGCAAGTAGTTGTCCTGTTTCTTGATTAGCCCATTGAATATGATATTGTTGCATGGAACTTAAACTCCCTGTCTTTGTTGCCTTCCAATTGCTTGAAAATTTTCTCTCCAAGTTCCTATTATGTTCGCTACCTTCTTGGCTTATTGCTTTTGATTTTTCTGGTGTGTTTGATAAGTTGCCTCAAAAAACCCATCTTTAAACTATTCACAATCTTTACTTGATTGATACTGGTCCTGTTTTGCTATCAATCCCTTGTTCCAAACTTTCTTGATAGTCCCTCTACCTAACCCTCTCTTTAATTGAAACTATAGTATTCATTATTTGACTTTGTCAATGAGGCCCCCTTGGAGATCTTCCCACCATTTCCCAATCACCTGTTTGTATATTTGTCCAACATCCAGATGATCAAGGTAGCTAAAATTTTTTGATCAATTATCTTTGGATACTTTAAAATTGAATTTTTCTGACTCCACAGTTGCACCCCTGATGGTAGGCCAATCAAGCCTGTGTATGCAGATTTCTTCATTGATTGGTTTTGTATAAGAGGACCCGCTTTTGAGTTTTTTTTCTGCATCAAGATAATGAAGAGAGCTGAACAAGAAAGTAGGTTGATTGTGTTCAACTTCAAGACATGCTGTTGTGGGAATGCCCAAATGGTGTGCGTGTTGTTGAAGATGTTGTGTCATACAACATGCATGTTACTCTGTAGCACATCAACAATGAACATGCACACAGCAACCATGTCTTGTAGAAAATTGATCATTGACCCTTTGAAGAGGTCTTTAGAATACAGACAAATCTACTTTTACAACAGTGCAATGTTGATCAGACATAGGATGTCTGAGCTCATTTGGTCAGAGTCATTTTAACACTTTTTCTGACAATGGGCATGTCAAACGGACACAGCTTGATTTGGATTGTTTTTATGAGACACCTCACTTTGACCTGCCAAATTTGAAACATACAATCCAATCCAGTAAGACCCACCTGAAGTGATTGTCTTGTGAATACTTCATGATTTGTCACAAATGGTGAAGATTAAATGAACACTCTCAGTGTGTTTGGAATATGGAAAGGTACTTGAGAAATGCTGGTTAAAGTTGCCCGCCTTCACACCTAGTTAACTGAAAAATAAGTGTCTTGGATCTATTAGAGACCTGTGATAGGTATCATAACAGTACCTTCCTTGCACAGCTTTGATTTCCAAGACCAGATTGCACTACTTTTATAACAAGTATGGGTGCTTTCACATTGCTCAATTTAGCTGCTATATATCCTGACTCTGAAATTGATCTTAAAAAACTTGATGATTTGTTTGATCTGCCATAATCAAATGACATTGGGGTTGTTGGACAAATCTCATGATCACACATGGTTTGCGCTTGTGAGAGAGGCCAGAGTTGGCCCTGCTTGTCAGGTGTAGGACCAGATGGATATGATTTTGGATAACTTGTTGTATGTCAGTAAAAACCTTGTGAAGGTTGCAAGTCAATGTGTAAATTTCTTGGTAGCACATCAACGTGCACACACAAAAAGAAAGTCATAGAGGAATGATAGGAGTTTTAAACAGGTCTTTGGACCCAAAGACTTTCCCTTTGAACAGATCTTTGAATCCAAAGACTATCCCTTTGTCCAGGTGCTCAAAAAGCAAGCCCTTTTTGAGACAAATATGCAGGTCTGAGCTGCTTTGCGCACACTTAGTTCAACAAAACATTATTCTTTTTTTTCAAATCTTGTCTTGTGTGCACATTGACGTGCTGAGGTATTTTACACAGTGAGTGATTGGTAAATCACTTCAGTTGGCTTTGAAAGTAAGGCATAGACCAAAATATTCAGGGCTTTCAAAGACATATATCACCACTACCCCTTTCTTCCAGTGAGTCAATGGGCCGGCTTTTGAAAAAAGGAAAGTAGTAGGATCATTGCACCGCAAAACTAGTGTGCAAAGAAATCATCAACAAACACATTGTCACACAATTTTTGTTCAAGATGTAATGAATTGCAAGCAACAAGATATGAAAATAGTCAATCTAGATTTGGTAATACAGTATTTCTATCTGAATGACATAGACATATGATAGCTTAATATCTTCAAGCTATCATCTCCTTACAAAAAAATACTTGCAAAGAGTCATTAAAATGGGGAAGTGATGATTTAATGGCGGCAAAGATGAAGATTGAAGAAAGGTCACGTAGCACCTTTCTTGCCAGATATAACCGCCTGAAAGAAGACCTTGCCTTGCTGGTTTTTTATCCACAAGCTTGCTGAGAACTTCACCGAAGCCAAAAAATGAACAAAATCAAAATTTGTTCATTCTTTTTGTACCTCTTTGTGTGTGTGCAAGGAAATTTGCCACACCAAAACATGCATGGTAATAAGTGCCTATCCCCAAAGGCTCATGTTTAAGTGCCCTTATCTGGAATGTGTCAAGGCGAGAGAGAAATGACAAGGTGAGCTCTTTTTTGTCACTTACATGAAATGGTTGATAACTTGTAAGGAAAGTTGACCCTACATTTTTTTTGGTCAAAACATGGTTTCCTTCACAAGATTGATATCCAAACACGTGTAAAGAGAGATAAGAAAGTCCAATTCAACACAAGAAATCATCAATTTCCTCCACTGTGGAGCTTCAAGGATCTTGCTTACTTATCCGATTGGGCCCGTGTGCTGTCATACATACCAGACTTGTCGAAGAGATTTGTATATGAAAAGCAGACTCTCGGCCATCAAAATTTCATCAATTGTGCGGGGTTGAAGATGTCCCGTCAAGTACTTATCCCGAAAGGGCAGCGTGCCGTTATCTGGCACGTGTCCAAGCAGAGATGAACGTGAGCTGAGATCTTGTTTGTGACTCGCAGCCTGCAGGAAACTGGCTGATAACGTGTAAGGCAAGTTAACCCTACAATTTTTTTTTGCAAAAGATGGTTTTTTGCGCGGTCTTGTTCAAGGACAAATCAGCAAGCTTGAATATCCGTATAAATGAGACATGCACCGTAGCTTTTTTTGGAAGTCGCAGTCTGAAGGGATTCAGCGTAGGTACGCGCAACTTATCATCTCAAAACGTTGATGGATTGTTGAATGCACCGGTTGATCAAGTCTGAAGCATAGCTTCGACTCCTAATGCTTCTTCCCAGTATGAGGTTGAATGGTGAGCCACTTTGATCGCGAATATAAAAAGAAGACGTCCATTGGCTCATTATTGTCAGTCCTCATCTGATCCTCATCTGTGATCATTCCTTGTATATATTCTTTGGCAGCTACAAAAGATCTCATCATTACCTAGGCTAGGACAATCATGACCAGAATTTTGGGGCTATCAACTACAATCTTTGCTATTGTTTTCTTGGCATGTCCTTTTTTGACTTGGGCGCTCGACTGGGTCGACTACAACTTCGTGAAAGGTGAAGATTTAGGAATCGTTGCGCGTGAGCCGCTATTGCAATGAATGAACGATCGTGCTCCATACTCATAGCTCGACTACCTTTTCTTTTAGCATGGAGGCAAGACGAGATCGAAGCCTCGTTGATACAGTTTTTTACAAGCTTCGAACACGGCAAAAGAGAGGATGTACTCAGCCAGTTACATCCGAATGCCAAGATGTTCGTTCTGGAAAGCGATCTCGTGGGACAGGGTAACTCAAGTTCCAGTTGCAGTGTAAAATTATGGCGTAGAGTTTTCTGACGTCAACTTCGTAATCTTTGGCCATAATCTTCAGCTCAAATTGGCAAATTTATGAACAAACACCTAGATAAGGGATATACCTACCAAACCGTAATCAATAAATGTATGCTCCAGAGTTTCATTTGTGCCTTGGATCATCTACAATGCAGAAGCTACTTGCAGCGATTCTGACTTTTGTACCCACCTTCCTCATGCAAATACCTAAAATACAAAATACAACAAATTTTAGTGACGTGGCATCACTCCTGGGCAACCGAAGCTGAGGTTGAAATTGAAGGTCACATGAATTGCTACTGGGAGGAGGAGCAAGTGCGCAACATTCCCCTCCACCTGATAGTAACTCTTGCGAGAAATGAAGGCGCAATAAAGATCCGCAAATTGTTGGAAACAGACAGTAGGCTTGTGTTTGAGGATTCAGAAAGCGATTAGCGTATGTCGCGCCATTTGTAGTTTGACTTCCACTTATGTGTTTCATTTCTTATGGTCAAATATTTTGTTATGCCTTGCGGAGCAACTCGATTGTCGCAAAAAATACCTCAATTCCTGGTTTACTTAGTTCACAATCAAATCATTGCAATACATTACAAGGGCTATTGCTGTTCATCCCTCTAAAATCTCTCCCAAGTAATGAAATTCATGCAAATTTCAACCTCAGATTGATCCCAAAGCCCCATATCAATTAACTGAACTGATAGATAATTCACAATCTTCTCCACCAAATCCTAATAAATTTCCGTCTGAATTCCAACCAACACTTAAGATTTTCTTCTTCAATTTCTGTTCTCCACCCACATTAGGTTTTTGGATGGTATATAATGATTCTTTTATTGATCTTGTATCCCAAATTTTACAAGTTCCATCAAATGAACCTGATAAGATTTGTAATGAATGTGTATTTGAAGGATTTGATGAAATTGATGAAACTGGTGCTTGATGTCCGTAAAGAGTGAGTGAGACATTTTGAGATTCTTTCAGGTGTCATAACGTTTTTTTATTAGTTCGGTGCGCAAACCAAGATTAAAATAGCGAATAATTCGAAAAAAAGATCTCGTACCTTCTCTCACATCCCAGAAACATACTGTCCTGTCCATCCCTCCTGTGACTAACAAACCCTCACGTCCTTTACATTCATCGATATCCAACAAACATTTTTCAGGTCCTGCAACTTTACACCAGTCCTCAACACCCGTTTCGAGATCAAGTCGTTTAACAGAGTGATCGTGCGAGGCACTAAAAGCCTTATTATGATCGAAATGTGAGAAGAGCGCTCTTGCAACCTTAGCTTGATGAACGTTGATAACCTGGATGGGCTGCTTTGCGATCATCCGGGTATTAGTACCATCACGTTTCTTACGCTTCTTGCTAATCCGTGTTTCTTCACCAGCAGCAGCCCGTTCTAGTTCTTCTTGATCAAAGTCGACCACTTTATCATGCTCTTGACTTCCTAAGTCCCATAAGCCGATGATTCCATCCCAATCACCTGTGATTAAGCGACCAGCTTGAGTAGCATGAGAGCTAGCCTTGATTGTCGAGACAGGGGATTTGTGCAGGGCAAGGACATGAGTCGTAGTGGCTGTCTGTGAACCTTCTAGATCGAGTATCTGATCATCATGCGCTGGGTTCGAATCTAGCCTCCAAACTCGGATGACTCGGTCCATCCCACCACTCGCTAGATAATCCGACTTTTGGTTCTGGCCCGCCTGGTGGTAATTAGGGATCCAAGTGGTAGATAAAATTGGCTGATCGTGACCAGGGATGGTGAGGAAGGGTTTGGAAGAATCATTCGAAGAGAACAGTCGTAGGTTGGCATCATAACATGCGGTCAAGAATGTACTAACAAATCATAGTTCATCAGTATTTCCTCTCAATCGAATTGATATAATGTAAGAACATGATAAAAGTCACTCACCCTGTCCGAGAGACATCAAGGTGAGAAATCCAATCATCATGTTGAAAACTATTGACATATTTTGGCGGTAAGACACTCTCTAGGTATTCGATTTCCAAGATACTTTCAGTTGAGAGTCCACGAGAATCAATAAAGGTCTTAACAGATGTCCGTAGCAATTGGTCCTCGATTACAAAATCGAATGGAATAGGCTGAGCTATGCAAAACAGACATAATTAGAAACAAATCTCAGTACTTCATGGTGGTAGCTTTGAAGAGAAACTGATTGATACAGACAGTGCTCTAAAACTTTATTGATAAGTTCACTAAGTTGAAATCGTTTCCAATCTGATGGTACCATGTATTTTGCATTCGGAATTGCATATTGTTTTGATTTAGTGACTAATCGGACTGGGATCATCGTTGGAGCTGATGAGGTATCATTGGTTTGGACAACATCGTTTGAAGCTGAAGTTGAAGCTTGGTTCGTCTCAGTAGTGGTAGCCATGTTTGTGAAAAGAACCGGAATGCAATTCTTGAAGTTGGTTGAGGCAAATCGTAAATTTCCAACACTCGCTCCAATCATCTGGTCAACATGTGGGTCAAGCTGTGACAGGTATGGAAAGCACCGAGCCCGACAGCACTGTATAGCCCGCGGGTCTGACCCATCCTCACACACTCTCAGACCCGGTGCTCAAAAAGCTCTTCCAGAGTCTAGACTGCCAGTCCTCCCAGCTCCTCCCTCTTCTTGCCCACCACCAAGACCAGTTATGTTTTGTGAAGTGTCTTTCTACGCACTCAATTCTTTGTCCCACAACCAGTTCTTCCACAGCATGGCCCGTATTGCCTCCTCAACCTTTACTGTCTTACCCTAAAAGTCAGTGAAGTATGCAAATGGGGCTTTGGCCTTTGGCACAACGCAAGGGAATTTGTTAAGTTTGTGAAGTATGTCCACTTTTCCATTGTTGTGGAATTAGTCCGACTCCTACGGGCTTGGTAAATATGGACATCACTACAAAGGTGCTCACACTGCTTTTGAATGCTATACGTCTACTTAACGGACAAATACCTTTACGGATCCCATAAGCCTACCAAAGGGACTTGCGTAGTGAGATTCAGATGTGATGTGGAGCCTTTTTGTTGACAGAAATAGGGATTGGGGGTATTTGGGTAAAAAGAACTTACCTTGAAAACTTTTTAACAGAATAAATTTTGCTTTACCTGGAAGAAGATATCAATCACTTTCTACAGATGATTCCTTCTTCAACCAATCTTGAACCATCTCTTCTCTCGAGATATACATACGGCCTTGTTGAAAAGCCCATCATTG
This sequence comes from Melampsora larici-populina 98AG31, assembly GCF_000204055.1. Classification (NCBI taxonomy): domain Eukaryota; kingdom Fungi; phylum Basidiomycota; class Pucciniomycetes; order Pucciniales; family Melampsoraceae; genus Melampsora; species Melampsora laricis-populina. Next base: position 446,505 of record NW_006768786.1, read on the forward strand.
CTTGAAAACTGTCGTTGGTCTCAATCATTTCTTATTACAATTTATCATGGTTACATTTCACCAATACAAGCTTTCAACTCTATCAAAATACTTACCAGAGTTGCTTCAGGGAGCTCGGTTTCAAAGGCTTTAAGATTATGGTATCAATCAAATATAAATTTTATAGACTCAAATGATACATATCAGTCTATGATTTGTGGTTGGTGAACTGAGGTTCTGGGCTGTTCTGGGATTAATACTAACAGCCGAATTTACCATCAAGCGACCAGAGCTCTAGCGTAACACAAGGCCCTACTACTATTACCCTTTTATAGAAGTTAGACCAGAGCTTTTTTTTAATGTGCTTTTGATTTCACATATCGCATAACCAACTTTGTATGTCTAGACCATTTGAAGTCGAACTCCTTCACGTGAAAGAAAGAATCCAGTTTTGATTTCTAGAACTCTCGATGACGTCAGGTAAATGATGATGACGTCACGGTCAATTGACCATTAATAAAACTCACTTCAGCACTTCATACTCAACTTCTCTTCAAACCTCAACTCATCACACTAGCAACCCAAAAACCTTTTCAGAGTCAATCAAACAAGTAAGTAAGTAACTATCCTACCGCTTCCAAAGCTCTTACTCCATCTCTTACCTTGAATGCAACTTGATGGTAGAAACCTTCATCATGCAAACCACTTTTGAAGATCATAAACATTCTGCTTCTCAACACCACAAAGGTGAAGACCATAACATTACAAAAAAAGAATCAGAAAGATTATCAAAGAATGAAGAAAGACGTGAATTAGGTCAACCAACTGAAGGTGGATCTGCTGGTAGAGCTCAAGTGGCTAGTAAAGATCCTCAAGGTAAATCATTCAATCATTTTGGTATGATTTTTGATTGGGTTTTTGGTTTTCTGATATATGTTTATATCCCCTCTTTTGTTTCTGCTTTTTGTGCCTCAAGACTTTGACACCAAACGTGGTGGACAGGGTGATCATCTACCTAACACGAACCCTATCATTTAAGGTGATGACCAGATTGCAGAAGCTTTTCATTCCATCAGACTATGTATAGTCTTTAAAGCCCCATTTGTTCATTTTGTAAAAATCCTGCACGCTATCTCATATTGTACAATCTGAATATATATCATTTTACATTATAGAGCAAATTGTCTGAGCAGTCAACTCATAGGTACGTGTGATCATATGAAAAAAAGGTACAAGTCACATAAGTAGGTAAAACTTTGTTATGAAGATGTTTGAACGCATATAAAACTAGTAGCACATCCTGCAAAGATATTTACAAGTTTTTGATCCTTTGAAGCTCTCCAAATCACATTATGTGGCTTGATAAGTTCCAAATCATTGGTCAATGATGATAAACCTAGATTACCATGTTCATTCCATCCCCATCCATAAATAAGATCAGATCGAGCCGAAACCATCGCATGTTCAGAGCCGACTGCTAGTTTTATCGAGCTCGGTGATCCATTTAATTGGGTTTCTGAAAGTAAGATGTTTGGATCAAGAGACCCAAGTTGAGCTTGAGAGTTATTACCAAACCCTAAGAGTAAACATGAAGATGGCGGCTCGTTTCCTATTGCAGGTTGTTTTAAAAAGAAAGTGGTATTCCAACAACACTGGACGTCAAGTATGTGATCTTCTGATTCAAATTCTGGGATTTGGTTTTGTGAATATTTGTGATTACCAAGTGAGTAGATATGACCCGGGCAAGCGATCACCGTGTGTTCTTTACCAACGCCGATCTTGATTGAATCCGTATCTCGAGGTAGTTCAAATGAAAGATTGATACGCGTAGGTGGTAGTGTCTTAAAAGGTTTCTCTCTCGTCTCCGAGCTGCCCAATTGACCGTGCCGAGCTGCACCCCAACCAATTATCTCTACAGAGGTTGTATTTGAATCGAACGAGCGTATCGAGACAACCGCAATGACGTGCTTAGGTCCGCCGACTAGATTTGAGATCCTGAACGCGGATCGAGGAGGGATATTGAATTCGACAATGCTGGGATCTTCTAACCTAGTGACAGAGCCATTTTGAGTTCCTCTTAAACCGAAATCATTCGAACCGAATGAGACGAGTACGCTTGAATCATTTTCAGAACAACGATCTTTGATAGGATCAAGATTGACAAAACTAGTCTCCCAACTTGACCCAACAATTGTAGGCTGATAAGAAGAAAGAAGTTTTTCCCTAAGTTCAGGATCGATTGATTGAATTGATAAGATCAAGTTTTGATAGTCAATCTCTGTCAACCGCGTTTCAGTTGTCCTATCAGAATTAATTGGAAGTTGAAAATTAGTTCTATCCCCTGATCCAAGTATTTTTGGAAACCCATCAAGTTGATTTCTGATTAAGAAAATTGAATGACGAGCTCCTGCTGCAAAACTAAGGATTTCAGTTGAAGTTGACCATCGTTCGATTGAAGTAAATTCTTGTAAGTCTTCTGTATGTCCTGTGCCAAGTTGTCCATGTGAATTTGAGCCTGATGAGAATAATTCAATGTAATCTGATGTTACCTCGTTGAGCATTCATACGGTTTTTTCAATCGAAAAGATGAAAGCTTGAGGACGTTGTTGGGAATCGTTTTCGTTCTAATCCAAAAAGTCTTGATCAGGAATTGCAATGTCCCATAGATCCCGAAGGGGCGGTACTTGGGCCCATATCGGAGCCGGACTCATGATTACTACTACGCTCCCGCGATAGTAGATTGCGGCTGTTGATGATGCTTATAGCTGTGCTGAGCTTGCTCACTGCTGGACGTTCTTGCATTTTAAATATCGTCATCTCCACTCCAGAACAGAACATAACAAAACTCAGCAAACCAACACAATACCAACCCACATTCATCTCATCCGTTCAACCTTTTCAAAAAATGGTTGGTTGAAATCACTGATCTGTATCAAAACATAATGACCTAACTTGATGATGAACACCAAACTGAGTTATCATCAATTTGTGGATCTTTTAGGACTCAGATCAAACCTTTCATGCAAAGACATTGTTCTATCAAGGTGAGATATCATTCATATGACATAGTGCAAGCAAAATAGCGTAGTACCGGTTTCTGACGCTTCAATGCTTGGTCTTGCAGGTTCATATGCAGCTTGTCATGCGGCGATCGGTCAAATCGAAGAACCATCATTCCAATTGATCTTATTCTCAGCTCGATCATTGATAGCATTAAAGAAACCAAAAGAAGCCATTGAAATCTTAAAACCATATCATGCTGATCACCCAGCAGCCAAAGCTGTAACCTTACTAGCCAAATATCATTCTAAACCAAATCATAATCAAACAGAAAAAGAAAGTATTGGAGAAGAAGCCGAAGGATTAGCTGATGAAATCTTAGATGAAGATCATGATGGAATAGATTCAATCTTAAGAGTTACAATCGCAACCGTTTTACATTTAATTGACAATACAAATTTAGCTATCTTTTTATTAAAACAAGGTGTACAATTAAAATCATTAGAATCAGTTAGTTTATTGATTTATCTTTATTTAACTTCTAAAGTTAAACGACCCGATTTAGCTAGAATGTTATACAAATCTGTTAAAGGTTGGGCAGACGATGCTATCTTATTACAAATGACTGAAGCTTGGATTGGTACGGTGACTGGTTCTGGTGCCAATACTAATGGAAAAGAATCGGGTGGTTATCAATCTGCTTTTTATGTGTTTGATGAAATTTCTAGTTCTACTGGTTCGGATTCGGTTTCTGTTAATGTGGCTGGTTTGAATGGGAAAGCTGTCACACAACTCGCTATGGGTCACGTTGAAGAAGCACAAGCCAATCTAAGTGAAGCTTTGAAAGCAGTGAGTATCTTTTCGTCATTCCATTATCTTTTCATCTCATTTTCGGATTTTGGCTTGATGACCAAAATGATAGGACAAACTTGCTCACCCAACATTTTTTTGACGAAAACAGAACCCGAAAGATGAGACCACACTGGCCAACTCAATAGTAGCTAGTGGACATGCCGATAGTGCGGTATCAACCGCTGGAGAACATCTCGAGTAAGTCATACTCACTCTCTGAGATTCTTACATTCCTTATCATAATCTGAACCGAAATTCTCACACTATCATTCTATTGGCGTTTGTGTTTTAGGCAATTAAGGTCGATTAATCCTTCACATCCATTGGTTGTGGATCTTGATCGACAATTGGCTCTTTTTGATGAAGCTGCCAGTAAATTTGTTGCTTCTAAAGCTTAACTTGATTGATGGACTGAAATTTGGAGATTGGAAATGTATTAGTTTTGAATAAGAAGATTTGAGAGTAGGTATGGGGATTGAAAGGGTTTTGCTATATGATGAAGATATTGTGGAAGTCAAATTTACAATAAACACATGATTTCTCCTTGCAAAAGATTCACTACTTCAAGTTCTTCATTACATCTGAGTAAGACAGCATATCTTCCTGGCATGTATTTCATGGGGCATATTTCATTCAAATCAGATGATCATAACAAGATGATGATCCTGACTTCTCCACCCTTGCAGATATTTACACACAGTATGATCCCCAATCTCGGCTATATAAGCCTACGCAAAAAAAAGTGCCAGGAGGCTAGGTCTAACAATTTGCCTATTGTTAAAGGTAACATTTGAATCCAAAATACTGAAGTATCGAATACCAAAACACGAGTTTTCTTTTCTTTATCTAGCCTCGCTGGGTAAATATTACCAGGTTGCAACCTTGAGATAAAAAATAAAAAAATGAAAATGTGCGTATGATCAAACGTCCAAAATGTCTCGATCCTCCTTGAAGAAGACAATCAGAGAGAAATCTCATCGAAAATTGGGAAAAGCAGAGGTGATATGTGATGAAACAAATGAACATACATGACATGGCACTCAGAATGGCCGGAATAGGCCGGAATTCGACTTGCTCCCCCACAAAAATCCACGAAAGGTCGGGATTTGCGCCACTAACCTCCACAGGCGCTTTCCAGGGTGCTTTCATACATAGCTTACACATGAGCTTACATGCCCTTTTGGAAACCCTGTGGCTGTCTTTCAGAGAGTGGCTGACCAAGAAGCCGTGGTTAAACTTAGATCCTGTTGAATTGTGTGGCCATAAAAAGGCTGCTTTGCTAAAACGATTTTCTGCTTTTCCGCTCTCAACTTCAGAAGACTCCGAACTTTGATCAGCCCAACGACCTGTGAAACTGATTGACATCTTGTACTGTGAACTATGTCTGGGAAACGATCCATCCTCGTCTTGCATCTTTTGCTCGTCTTCCTGCTAGCCGGAGATCTTGGGTACCATATTTTTGTAGATGCTACTACTATAGATTGTAATTACGGTTGGACTGCTGCAGAACCCTCGCCTGAAGGGACAGTACCATACTGTTAGTCAGATATTTCGTCTCAGTCTCGGTTTTCACTCCTTTTTCTTTCAATCTTTAATTTCTAAGGACAATGTGAACTGACTCGACAGCTTAAACACCTTGCCGCGAAATCCACACTCCAAGCGTGTAGTACAACAGATGACAAAACTTACAGATGCAGCAAGTGTGGAAGGGATGATCATCGTTTACCCTGTGGGACAAAACTTTCTTATTTTCAATCAATGGGCAATGTAGACCGCTTACCTCTCTGTTTGATTTGATGGATCATCATACAGCCGCTAGGAACTGCGTTAGTGACGCAACCGGAAAAGTCATGAACAAGGGAGGATTATGGGCTTGCGACGTCGTACTCGACGTCTTTTCGGATTCTCGCAAAGACGGCAGACAACTCAGTTAGTCATTCTGCATGTTTCACCTTACAGATTTTGACTGCGTACATCTATTCGAGATATGTCGAGATGCCTTGAATGCTACGCGTTCAGTGTACTAATGTATCGAATCCTCCTTCATTCTCGAACCTTGAAAACAACAGTTTGCAATCAATCTGCAAGTACTGACACGTACTATTGCAAGTCTCGCAATTGGCCCCAACGTGAGTAAGAATTCTAGAGCTCCCTTTCGGTGAAGTATGATATTCACTCTTCACAAACTTACCCTTGCCATGATTGAAACTTGACGATGATTGTGATCACATCTAGAATGTCGGAAAGAGTCATGTTGACCCAGCACGGTATGTCGTGGATAATTCTAGAACTCTACGCAATTCTACAGAATCTGAAAACTTTCAGCGGAAAAGTACTCGGTGCCCAAGACTTCTTTGAAATAGATCCCTAACAAAAATAGAGGTGATGATATAATTAATAAATTGTGAAACTATGCAACATCAAGTTGTATATACAAAGTGAATATATACATGAATTGGTGCTACTAATTTTCTTGTCTTGACAACGTTCATCCTTTGAAAGATCGTAACATTTGTGATTTTCTCGACGCCATACAATATGAAGAATCCATGTCCGTTCCCGCGAATGTCCAGGTTGTAGAGAAAACTAATGTTGAACAGCTTGCTCAGAATGATCTTTGTGCCTCACATCGCCATGGATGGCGGTCGTTAAGTTTTGTCCTGCTCTGGGATGTCAGTACGTGTCCAATATTTTTCTATATGTATTCCTTTGGACACATTTTTGAATCATGGAAAACATGGTCACAATTGCAGGCTCAGGACTGCCCTGATTCTAGGAGAAGTGCTTCCCCGTCTATGGTTCTTGGTGGTCCTACCTCCCTCGGCCCCACCACTGGGGCGGAGCCCCCCCCAAGAAACCTAAAGTTTTCACAAATGAAGGCTTCAGGTTTGCATATGACAAAATGACAAATCTAGCAACACATAGACTAAATGTTATCTGTATCTTCATGATAAGTGAAATGAAAGTTGAGTTTACTATAATTGCTGAGAAGCCCGTCTCATAAGACCCTGTTGAGTAAGGAGTGAATTGAAAATGTCCACAAAGATGAGCATTTAAACAAAGAATAGTTCTATTCACGTTGTGTTTACGGGCTCAGTCCAATTTTCTGACAGGATGTTAGAATCCAGTCGTGGTTTGAGACCTGGTCAAAGTTGACATCCAGCACTCAAATGCTATGAATCACAGAGATATCACGTCATTCATGGCAAAATTCGGACAAAGTCACCCATTGACTATGGAAAAGCCAAGTTCCAAAGCAAGGCTTGAAAACTTGATGTCAACTATGTCCATGATGATATGGCGAAATCCCTGATCGGTCACTAATTCATCTTGCCATCTAACAAGAAGGTTATAAAGTACCACCAGCAGAGTATAAAGTGCAAAATGTTCAAATCAAGAGTCTACCAATTCAAAGTGCACACACAGTATCTTTAGCCGGTGTAGAGAAATTAACCAACAAGCTGAGAATGAAGGGCATTATCAAAGACTAGCTTCTGGCGCTCAGAAGCTACTCTTCAGTCCCAGTGTCGTGGATGAGGTCTTTGGCAGACGAGAATTATATCTACTCTGAAGCCGGCCATTTCTTGTGCCTTGCCGTCACAGAGTGGATAGGTCAAACAACAAGATGGCAGGAAAATTTCAAGGCACAAGATGATCACGGCGGCCATGGCCCTATATAGAGCTGACCGCTTCGTTTAAACTTTCTCTTTCTTTCTCTCCTCAGATCCATCACTTTGAACCAAATCCAAATTTCCTGTCACCCTCAACCTTCAAGGAATACCAGTCAAACTATTTGCTCTTCGCATCCCAAGATTAGAATCCTACATCTACACCCTCCAACTCACAACAACATGAACTCACACATGACATCATTTTCCGGCATCCCACAACGAGATGCGCAATCAAATTTGCCAGCACACCAAGGCACACCTATGCCGATGTCCTACTACGTTGAAGTCCTCCTCTCGCTCTCCAAGGTGCCAGTAAACCCTGCGACAGATTTCAAGTCCAATCTTACCGGCCGGCATCTAGACCCAATCTTACGTTCTAAAGACATTGCTTCATCGGACAAGTCATCGCATCAAACCACCAATGCTTCCACCGTCAGGAAACCAAGAACGAAGATCTCGTTGACTGAGTGTGCGAGGAAAATGGAGAGGTCATATCGGGGAATTGCTCATCACGCTACCGAAATATCAGACACGTTACGAGACCGGGATCCTAGCAGGGTACACAAACGAGAGCGTACCATCACAAGCACCAATACTCCGGAGCAGAAACTATCAAAGAAAAGGACAAGAGTTCAACCAGCTCGTGCTCCCCGTTCTGGCCACACATCCTCGCAATCTTATCCTCTTCCAACACTCGCTTCGGAGCCTTCACGACCAACATTGAAGCCTAAAATACGACTTTGTCTGGCAAACCAAATTAAGTATTGTAATTTAGTACTAAACGTAAGTGACTTCTCAAAGGGTATAAATTAATGATCTTTTATTCAATCGACTTATCTTACCTTGATGAATGTTTTAGGATCAGGATTTGAAAGAGAACGTTCCTTATGGTTCTTCGTTGGGTGTAGCTGAAGTGAGAAAAAGTAACTTCGTAGAAAAGAAATCTTTATAGTTTTAATGCGGTTGATCAACGATGAAAATGTTGTTCTTCATCGGTATGTCTATCATCAACTTTTCCTGTTCATGAACATGAATATTTTGAATTAACTTGAATGTGTATGATTTAGGACTTCATTAACAAACGATCACTTGCAGTCAATGAAAAGAACCAACTTCAACTAATCAAAATGAACCAACAAACTAAACAAAAAACAGTCAACCAAGTTTTTCTAATGAACAAAAACACACACTTCAAACAAACTTCCAATATGACTTATAACTTCTTATCACCACCAAAATAAGAAATCCAATTCAAAATCTGTTTCCTTTTTACTCTTTTCATCCCTATCGTCGATCCTCCAACTAAATCTTCTTTCCAATTTCTAATTAGTTTAAGTTGTCGTCCAATCCTTACTAGCAAAGAGGTTGTACTCGTATTTCAGTTGATCTACCTGATTTCTGATAATGAATATCTTGAACACAGACCCGTTGTACAGTTCCTAGTGCTCCATAGTCCATGAATTATGATCCAACGGAAAACATCGCCGCTTACTGCAAGGACATAGTCTGCCAAAGCACTGGAACAAGAGCTCAATATGCTTTTTTCGCCATGGTGGTCATCCATATTGAGAATAGGCTGTCAAGGAATTCAAAGCAAACTGAATATTAATAAAAAATTGCTGTCATTCACAAGAAGAGAAGTGAGCTGGCTTACCTTGAGGGTATAGGGGTCTAGTCTTTTGGACTCGGTATCAATAATAATATTGACCATATAATAAGGAACTGCTGTAGCAAAAAGTGCCCAACATTTTGAAAACTTTGGTCTCACACTCCAGTCTCTTCAAAATTGATTTTCAATTCTTTGGAAATATAAAAAACATGCCAGGAGTGTGCCTCCCTCAGGGTGAGATTTCAGGGACTTCCTCATTGTGACTTTTGAAAAATGCAAAAAACTCAAGTAAGATGTTCATTTGACTAAAGTTGATTTTGAGCATTTCTCTAACTTGCAAGTTGAACATTCCTGATACTAAAAAGCCTTTAAGTTGAACCCAAGAGAAATCATATATATTCTTCTTATGAAACCTCTGTATCTGCATTCAAACAAATTCAAATCATTTCAACTTTTTCTCACAAATCATGATTACCCAAAGGATTAAACCATTCATCTTACTCTGACATAAGCTATGAGTTTGACTGTCTTCTCATGTAACAAACCTTTTTGAACTCTTTATGTATGAAAGTGTCCAAGGATATATCTTGCACACACTGTTTGTGCATTCTGGATTTATTTTTGTATTCTGTTGTTCTCCAAAGTCACTACATTTCTTGCCTCTACATATGGTAATTGGTCACTGTCCAAGAGTTTATTGATGCTTATAAGACTCTGAAGTAGCTTCTCTTTAATTGAAATAATTATTTGCCTCAATGTGACTTTCTTGTGAGGTATGCGTTCCTTATGACACATTGTGATGACTATTTAGGTACATCACAATATCTCACCTCCTTTTGGTATTGATTTTCTAAATTCTTTTGAAGATGAAAACAGCCTTTTGGGAGAAGAAGTAAAACCAATTGAATTTGGATTGCAGACTTATGGTCAGAAAGCTTTGATCAAAGCATCAACATATGCGCAGCTCATCTCTCGCGAGCCTGTAGCAATGCAGAAAATGGAAGTTTGAGCCTGCAAATTTCAAGTCCAGAGTTGGATCCTGTTGAGATTGTGCTGTGTATCTCTACAAGCAAGGGGGGGCTTTTGGAAAATCTTTTTTCTATTGAAATCAACTGTAAGGTTTTTATAATACCGGCAAGGAGAATTTTACACTCAATGTTTTACACTCATTATTGAGTGTAAAATCCATGGAGTGTAAAATTACACATACAGGGGGGTGAAGTAAAATTTTACACTCAATAAGATTTTTTTAGGAGTGTAAATAATGGAATGTAAATGATTGAGTGTAAAAATCCACGTGACCGGGGCCTAAGTAGAATTTTACACCCGATTTTTTTACACTGAAGATTCAGTGTAAAAGGGATCAGTGCAAATATCCTCCTTAGGTCCCCAATCTTGAATTTTACACTTGAAAAGATTTACACTCAAAGTTGGATGTTTTCTTTCTGAGTGTGAATCCTCAAAATGACCCCATCAAGATTCAAATTTGCACTCCAAGGAAACCCCCTCCAATTGGCAACATTGCCTCAAAGTTTCCAATTGGAAAACCCTGCGCCCACTCCCAAGGTATAGCCTCCAGCTCAATCACCTCCACCACTATCGGACCTCCACCTTGAAAAGTTGATATCACCTGCCCAGATGACCTCACTCACCTAATACCACACTCAAAACTTTCAAAGGATCAATCCTTTTCCATTACAACTGACTACATCAGATTTTCAAAGCCATCATCCAACCAACCCATCTCAAAGCAACTCCATCAGGATCTTTGAAGTCATCATCCAATTGAAGGATCTTGATCTGACTGTATCACAAAACGCAGGATGAAAACTATCATCCTGTGTCAGCAACCCTCTGGTGTGTATGTCTACCCCCAACAAATGCCACCTCAAGGCTTTGGCCGCACTCCTTTCTTGTATTATCCAGCCAATTGGTCTCAGTGTTCACAAATCAAAGACTTCAAACTCATCGAAGAGATCTCTGTCCTCATTTCCCTCTTCTACAAATTGTTTAATCGTTACCAACTCTATCCCTATCAATTGCACCGTATATTGACCTTTACTCACATTAGTATCATGTCAGAAACCAATTCCAAGACTTCTGTAGACCTCCTTGGGACCCCTAAACCTGATCCTATGAGGCAGAACTCAACTCAGACTGCCTTGACATCACCAATGGATCCCGTTTGCAGTGACTATGCCGTCTCCTCCTCCTGATTCTAACCCTGAGAAACAGAAGAAGAAGCGCAATCAACCAAAGAAGACCGGCAAGAAATTCAAAATCCCTGTACTGGCTACTGCCAAACTCAAGAATTACATCAACCATGGGTCCAAATGTGATGGTCAAGGGTATCCAATGATCCACCCCAACAGAAAAACTGTCTATGTTCACAAGCCAGGATGGAGCAATCACATCACAAATTTCAGCCACATTGCCTTTCCTCACACTCAAAGGATCAGCGGTGCAAAGCATGGGCCTTGGAAGACCACTTGGTATACCTGCCTTGGGGTACTTCACTGTGACAACAACTTTTGCAACTACTTGGGCCTGCCACCCACTGGTGACGGGAAATCCGCCCAGCACATTGAAGAGTAAGGTGTTTTTTTTATTCCCACCGGTTCTCCTTATTAAGTTTGCTCATAGGCTATATATGTTCTACCTTACCTTGTTTGGTCATCCGGAATGTCCTGCTGTGGAATGCCCTGGCAAACACATCCGGACGCAATGCACTCAAACGCTGTAGAACTTATAACCCAACAAGGGTTATACAGAGCTGGAAGAGGATAATCTACTAATATAATGACTAGTAGAAGTTGTCTAAGGACTTCTCTTCTAAAACAACACAATCAGAAAGAGCTCTGTTGTATTGAGTACTGATAAGGCACCAGAGAAATGTATCTTCACACGTATTTTAACTTCAAAGCACACTTTGTATTACTATCAACACTGCTATAGTGTTATTCCCAATTGATAACTAAAGAAAATAAGCAATATCTGATTGATATTATTCCCAATAAGTCTTTATGACTATAATACTAAAGTAAATTTCTCTTTATAGCTGTAATAAAGGGCGTATTTAAGTGACCAGGTACTATTAAAATAAGTTTATGATGATAAACAAAATAATAATGGCGTAAATGATAAAGAAAAAAGGGGAACAACAGTCCCAAAACCCTCTCAAAGTATATATAACAATGTACTAGAACTTTTACAATGGTCAACAGCCTCAAAACCAATCAAATCCGCCCAAAATTCCCTAAAAAACCCTATGATGACGCAATGTAATGATTTTGTTACTAATAAATGATGTAATTTTCACAGCTAAAAGTGATCAATGACGCAATAATATGATGTACAGCACTTCTTATGATGAATACAGGTGATTTTTTCCTTGTAAACTAGCTGAAAACCAATTTTTGAGATTACAAATTTTTTCAGATGTGCTCCAATTTTTGATTACTAAAGTGCATCTTGTAGCCCACGTGTTACTGATCATTTCTGACACCTACATGACCTACTTCTGATGAGTGATGAGTAAGATATTGAGTTGTGAAGTTAAGGTTTTTGGTGTTACATGTGACTTGTGACTGTAAATTCGAGATTCACACCAATTCTTTATTTGCCTTATAACTTTTTACACAAACCTCCGTTACTAATGATTTAAAGTTTGTACATTATGTAATCCACTCTTGTGCGTTGAATGAGCCATCTACCAACCTATTCTGACGTCATTTGACATATGTAATTAGCTGAAAACCTCCATTTTCCACGAATTTCACCCATTTTCTTCACTTTTCACAGCTGCTACTCTCTTTTTCTTGCTCATGTAATATGACATCATCATCTATAACCTTAAAAATCCCGGAAAATCCTCTTGGCAACCTTAAATTCCATCACTACCACTATTACACAACCAAACTACACGTGTACCTCTTGTTTACCAACTTCGACAAAGTACCTTTTCCCTAATAACTTTTGTTTCTACTTATCAACCTTGAAGATTAAAATTGTCATAGTATAATATAACGTTGTTCTTTCATATTCTAACCTCATAATACCCATAACTTTCTTTTTACTAACCTAAAAACCATTTTCCAACCTATGTACCTATATTTTCGAATTTTTCTTATGTTTTTCTTTCTTTCTTTTTGTAATAAGTTTGTAAGTAAACTATAATGATCTTATGTATAATGTGAAATAAAAATGATGTAATGTTGACCTAATGACCAATACATAAGCCTACAAGAGCTTCAATTGATCAAAACCTCCATTTCGAATTTTCTTTCCTGCTGAAACCTGCTAATAAACTGGTAAACTGGTAATTGTGAATTTTTTAATTGATCCCATAAATTGATCACCACAACGCACTGTTGAGTTGATCTTGAGAAGGCTACTGGCTGGGCCGTCCTTTGCCACTCTGCAACTCACAACCACATATGGCCGACCTCCAAGAAAGCAGATCCTCTAGTGATGCTGGACCTCACCAAAGAGTTGGTGAAGAACCCAAAGGCCGGGCCTTTGGTGTTGAAGGTAAGTGAGGTGCTTACTCCTCATCACGGCGTTTCTGACTTTAGATGCCCTCTGCAGGTTGGCCAGGCTGTTGCTGGCCAATCAATAACGGCACCACCGGTCATTGACATCCACCGGGCTTTTGCAAACGCAGGACAACTCGGGTACTTAAGACGCAAAGTTCTGGTAGAGAAAGGCCTTATGCCAGAGAAAGAACGTCTGGGAGGGGGTGATTGGCTAATTATGGACCTCATGCAAAGGGGCAGGTAGGTCAGGTCCATTACGTCAAATTAAGGCCATCTCACATAACTGACATGTTTGATAATCTTTAACCTTGTTTTGGGTTGGTATCTAAATTCAGCAACGGACTCCGGTTGATCTTGACTGACCTTCTAGGCTCGGACGTACATATCAAGTTCCAATCCAAGTGAAGGTTTATGGGTTTAGTAGGGTTAGAATACAAAAGAGGAGCATTGTTTTAGCCAGCAAAAACTTTAATCTTGGTGGTTGATAAGAGAAAATAGAAGTTATTGAGGAAATGGGAAAAAGTCGAAGTTGGTAAACAAGGGTTTACAGGTAGTTTTACATATGTAACAGTGGTATTAGTAATGAATAAGGTTGCCAAGGGTGTTTTTAGGGATTTTCACGGTTGGAGATTACTTTTTAATGTTACAGAAGGAAAGAAAAGCTTAGTAACAGGTGTGTACAGTGAAGAAAATAGGTGAAAATAGTCAAAAATGAAGGTTTTCAGCTGATTACATGTGTCAAATGACGTCAGAACATGATGAGTAACAGTTCATTCGACGAAGTATCATCAAATTCATAATGTACAACCTTTAAATCATTAGTAACAGAGGTGTATGACAAAAGTTATAAGGGATCAAAGGATTTGATTACACATCAACAAGATCACAAATCATTAATAACAAGCAATTACATCATTGACATGCTGAATCATCATAAGATCAAATCAATATTTATTCTAGAACATTTAAAACACAGCATATACACAGCATATACACAGCATATACACAGCATTTGATCATAAGAATAGGAATTAGTCATCTCTACTGGTCAAATTAGTAATAAATCTTATCAGATGATGAATATAAGATCACATTACATCATAGTAATGATCATAATGGGTTGATGAGCTACTGATGGCTAAATTTAGGAATGTAGAAAGTGGTTGGATCATTAGATCAAAGCTGTTTACCAACATTTTAGTCATCTTTTGGTTTTTTAGATGGTAAAGAGGGTTTTTAAGAGCTGTTGACCACTCATTGATCTTTAATATAAACTTGTGTGCTTTGTGCGAAATTATGTTTCCTTTCTTCTTCATCTCTTGCAGAGCTTTAATTTTATTTATCATTATAAATTTATTATAGCAGTACTAGGTCACTCAAACCAGCCCTTCATCAGAGGAGAAATTTGTTTTATGTGCTTTATACAACACTGTCATTCTGGAATAATATCAAAAAGATATTGAGATTATTTTTCTACATTTTGACTCGACTGGAATAACACTAAAATTGTGTTGAGATTAATTAAATCAGGTGCTTTTCTCTTATCAAATCAGTTATATTTCTCTGGTGCCTTATCAGTACTCAAGTCAACAGTTTCTCTTTCTGATTGACTTGTTTTAGAAGAGCAGTCCTTAGAAAACTTCTACTAGTCATTTTATTAGTAGATTATCCTCTTCCAGCTCTGTATAACCCTTGTTGGGTTATAAGTTCTACACCGTCGCGATCAATATGGTAAAACTTACTCTGGAGGTTTCCTTTCTGACGTGACGTACCGGTTCTTCCACAACAGCTACCTCCTAACCACTTTGATGTACAGTGACCTCATGACTTGTTGGATTACCATCCGACTAACCTGGATGTGAGGTCTTGAGACTGCCCACTATTGGGCCTACTTCAAGACACTTCTGAGTCAAATCAAAGACACCAATCTGATGCATGACAAACAATCTACTGACTCAACAGGTTGTTGACTTCTCAACCGCCCAAAAGAAGGGTTTTATCAAAGCTTATATGGAGGTGTTCAAAGAAGCGGACCCTGGTAAGGTGTTGGATAAGCTTGAAGGCTGCCGAGAAAATTATTGGCAGTCAATCATTCACATTACAAAAAATTGCAACATTGTTGATGCAAGTCAAGTGGTAAGTTGATGACTTGTCTCACCTATCCTTTGATGACATCAAGTCTCACACACACCTGAGCACTTTTTGTCAGTTCTACTTTGAAAAGCTCGCTATGGACCTCCTTGAACCAGACAAGCCAGGTGGAATGACACTAGGAGATAAATTCAATCAGATAGGCCTCCCTTCCCCAAATCAAAGGCATGGCTTGACTGGTGGAACACAACCAACATTCACTCAATGCTCTTCTGCTCTTGCCCTTGCTTACCCCTTGATGATCCACCCATGGAAGGCAAACACAAAGCCAAATTGCCTGACACCACCAAAGGTCAGGAGTCAATGCATTGACAATACTAAATCATATTGTAAGTTTTTTTTCATTTGGTCCTGTACAAAAATATGTAACTGACAATCTGACCCCAACGGACAGATCGGACCATTGTTCCATTGTTCAAGGTTTGGTTCAGTTGCTTCTCTTTGTGGAATCCCTCAAAAAAGACTTCAACCAACTCTGTTGTGGTATTGCAGTGAAGTACGGCAGCAATTGGTAATCCATTGTGGAAACCATGGGATGGTCCAAAGAACACACCTGAAGACGCCCAGAAATCAATGACGCACGCCCTCCGGATACTACTGACAAACTCATTGGACCTAAGAAGTCAGGCCACCCAGCTGGTTTGACCAATGTCAACTGTGACCCATTGTCCTTGTACCAGTCTTATTGAGCAAGCAATGATCCTGGCAAGCAAAACTGCTGCTTGGAAACGCCGTTCATGGAATCCCTCTTGCTGGCCTTGTCACCAATGTGGATGGAGGGGTCCAATTAAGAAGAGTAAGGACATACTATCCAAACTAATTTGACAATTTTCTTCCAGGCTATCAGCTGAGATGCATTGGGGATCCGTCCTCAAGTCTGTGCTTTTGCGGGGTCTAAAGCTCTACAATCTGTGGTACAACAGCTCTCCCCTGATTCCTTTGTCACTGATATGTTCTGTTCCGCCAATGGCTTCATGGAATACTTGCTCTTTTTGAAATGTAATGAGTTGGAAGTCATGAAAGTAATACAAGGATTAGTCAAGCCAAAGTCTTGAAATTGGTTAAGGCTTTTGTTAGTTGTGAATGTTCATTAAGTGGTGTAATCAATGAAATAACCATCTTGTAAGTCATTTTTTCTTCACATTTATTAAAATGCAATTCTATTAATTTGAATTTCGATTCTTTTTTGGTTTAGTATTATGAGGTATTTGAAGATGAATAAAATGATTGAAGAAATTGGTAAACAGGAAAGTTGTGAATTGATTTTGGATCCACTTACCAAGAAATTCAAGATTTGTTTACAACAATGTGAAAGTTTGATTAAGATTTGATTAGAGTTCTTTCATTAGAACCAAAATTTTTTTTTAAAAGTAAGTTATCAAAATTAATTTCATTTCTTTAATTTCAAAAATAAATGAACATATTTAAAATTTTGAGTCTAGATTTTTGATCTTCTTCTGTTGAATTTTTTGATTTGTGTGTTTTTAAGACAACATGATTTAGGGCCCAGTACCACCACAGAAGAAGAAGAAGGAGAAGAAAGTCCACAAAACTTGAACTTATCACTCGGATTGATCAAACCCTTTACAATCTGGACTCATTCAATTACATCAGCAAGTACATTAATTCAAAAAAAATTGGAAATCAGTCAAGAATTATCTAATTTAACTTTGAATAAAATTATTTTGAAGAGTATTGGAATTAGATCTACAACTTAAATAAAGGTCAGTGATTAATGTTTGATGTTGAAAATTGTTGGGTTGATACACCCAAAAGGAAATTTGAAGGTTTGTGAAGTAAAAGATTATGTGATGCTATCTGTTCAAAATTGTTGGGTTGATACACTAAAATGACATTTAGAGGTCTGTTAAATGAAAGATTATTTGATGCTATCAAATGTGTATCTTTAGAAAATAGTTTGCACAATCCAGGTGAAAACAAATTGAATATTATTGAAGTTTGTTTTGATGAAGAAAAAAATTGAGGATCATGAAATTATGATAAAAGAGTGGGGATTGATGGGAATGGGTTGAATAAAGATGAAGTTGTACTATCTTAAGAAGAAGACCTGACTGTTGGGAATAATTGGAAAAACAAGATTGGTTTCTGAACATTGAAGTTTGTCTTTTGTAAAGTTTGAAAGAGTTTATTAACTTTTTGATTTCTGATTATGATGGGGTTCTTTCTGGTTTTGTAATCAAAAAGGCTTTCAGAATTATTTACCTGGGTCAAGGTAGAATAAGAAGAAGAAGAAGAAGAAAAGAAAAGTATTGAACCAAAAAATTGTAGATAAAAGTCTCAAATGTATTTTGGTGAAGTTACAACAAAACAAAGACAGACTCTCCATGGTTATTGTTGATTGTGAATGCAAAATGGTTTGACCCAAATGGTATGTACAAGTGGTGCCGGAAAAGATATATGACACGGTACACCACTTGTACACATTATTGTCTTTCCTCATAACAATATGATTTTATTGTACTGTTTTTGTAAGTTGTTTAGTTGAAATTTACAGTGTACGCTTGATCTTAGTGGGGATGTTAAGATTGAGAGCATTGCAAGGCACAAAGGGGTTTGTAGGCCCACAGAGACTGTCAGCCTTAGACTCTAAGTTGTGGCAGATGACTGGTAGTTCAAAGCTGAATAGTACTTACAAAATGTATTCTATCAAGTTTTAGACAATAAATATTGAAACTTGAGGGAGATTATTTTTCAATTCTTTGTAAGTAAGTAAAAGGATCTATAGTCATTACATGTTGTCTTAGGTGCGGGATGATTACCGCTGCCAGTAGCTTATCAAAGTGCAATCACGATGGTAGCCTTCTAAGGTGAATACAAAGGGATTTGTGGTTATTCCTTAGGTGACACTTTAGCATTGGTTTGATGAATTTATCATCAAAAGGAAAACAAGAGACTATCTACAATATCAATTCAGATAGTAAGGAAACCATCAGTTAATAAAGAGATAGTGACTCAGAGAAAAAAGGGTGTCCTTAATATGAACAAAGATGTGATAAAGGATTCTAAAAGATAAGAATTCTAAATAAGCCTTCTTTTGAATGAAAGATACACAAAACAGGATTTTGATGTAAAATACTAATTCAATGATGAGCTGCGGTAAAAGTGGTATGGTTAAGGTTGTCTTTAAAAGGGTTCTCCTTTTCTCGAGTTGCAGAAAAACACTGCTTATATATCATTGTGCATCTCTCTTTGTGATGTCATTTTAACACAGGGTTTTTGCCTGTGTTCATAATGGTATTTTGTAAC